>NC_077223.1:31987406-32287406 GCF_024763615.1 Phlebotomus papatasi | reverse complement strand
ATCCAGGACTTTCTTCTTAACTTCGAAAGCTTACAGGTTCTAGGCTTGCTTCAGTAGAAAAACTAAAGTTCGAAACCAATTCAAGTTTTTAAATTTCAATTTAGTTTTTCGAAGATTTTTTGGTTTGAAATTAAATAAAAAAAAATAATCTGGAATTTAGGATCTTGATTTCAGGATTTGGAGGATTTCATAAGCTTAAATTTAGGTGCTATTGATTTCCACATATTCTAGGTTCTTATTTTGATTTGAGTTTCTTATAAACATATTGCAATGAGTC
Organism: Phlebotomus papatasi; assembly: GCF_024763615.1. Taxonomy (NCBI): domain Eukaryota; kingdom Metazoa; phylum Arthropoda; class Insecta; order Diptera; family Psychodidae; genus Phlebotomus; species Phlebotomus papatasi. Next base: position 32,287,129 of record NC_077223.1, on the reverse strand, counting down.
TAGGCCTCAGTGGATCAGTGGATAGAGCAGTGGCTATGGTGAGGTCGAGGGTTCGAGACTGGGCAGCTGCAGATTTTTCAGCTGCTGTAATAGTCTCGAATTCGTCCAGTGAATGAATGGAAAAGTAATGCCAATACATTGACAATGAACCGCCTAAAAAGAGAGGTTGGTATAGGAAATAAGTTTCGACATGCAGAGTTCAGTCGAATACAAATACTCATTCACTGCCCAGATCCACAAACCAAGGTTGGTTTACCGTGATATAAAGCGGTACTGTGTGTATCAGAACGCACACAGAGCACTGTGATATGGAGCAGGTTTACTCGCTTTGGGGGTTAAGATAGAACAGGAGAATGGGGAGTGCATAATGGGCCCAAATAAGTGGCCTGGGTGCAGCGGTTCCGCAAGGAATATAACCGACCCATAGACAAATCTGAATCTTAATCTTGCAATGAGTCTTCGTTTTTTTAGCTCGAGGTACCGGTGATATTAATTTCGAAAATAGGATTTAAGTTTCTTCTGGTCCTAGTAGGTTCTCCATGAATCCAAGAAATCTAACAGCCGGCCTTAATAATATTGAAAAAAATCGGTGTTCAATCTCTTAGTTCCAGATATCAGTGCTATAACTTCGAAAATAGAATTCGATTTTATTTTGAGCCCTGCAGTTGTACTACGGATCCTAGAACTCGCCTATAGATATTTCAATTCTAGAAACAGATTGTAAATCTTGAAAATTGTTAGGTTCTCATTTTGCTCTGACCTCGGAAATTGAATTGTGAACTTTAAGTTTAAACTCGCTTTTTAGGATTTTAATTCTAGGTGCCGGCATTATTAAATTCGAAAATAGGTTCCAACTTAATTTTGTTAGCACTAGCTTCTCCCCAAAGGTTAAATCCCCCGGTGGTATTTGGATTTGACAACGTAGATGTCGTACAGGTGCAAATTGTAAATCCCGAAAATTGTTAAGTTCTTATGTTGGTTGGACCCCGCAGTTGTATTATGAACGCTGAACCTGTTCTTCGACTTTTTAATTCAAGATACCGGTGTTATTAATTCCGAAAATACCTAGGTTCCAAATTTATTTTGGTCCTAGTAGATGTTTAGGGAATCTTAAAACCGTTTTTTCAGCCTCTAATTCTAGGTACCACCCTTATTAATTTCGATATTTAGTTACAAGTTTACGTTAGGCCTTGAGTTGCCATTAGGAACCTCGGAACAGGTCTTTAGATTTTTAAATCTAGGATTTCGATAAATTTAAGAATGGTTAAGTTTCTAAATTTCTTTTATCCCTGTTCATTCCTGAAACTTTATGGCCCTGATCTTTAGCATTATAACTCCTGACAAGGGTATTGTAAAATAGGTTCAAGTTTGCTTTAACTTCTGTAATCGCCCTATTCTGTAGTCGTAGTCTCTTAACTTCAGATAGTAGAGTTATCAATTTCGAATTTATGTTTACGTTGCAAGTTTTGGAACCTGAATGATCTAATCGGACACCTAAATACGAAGATCCTAGATGAATATAGGTTTTAAATTTGTGTCTTTAAGGCAACGCTTTAATTTTTTCTATTTTGGGAAGCAATTTAGGTTCTTTAACGACCGTAGAACCTATTCTCAGTTTAGACTTTTATATCAAGAAACTCTGTTGGAACCTAGAATAGCTTCAAAACGCCTGTATATTTTCTGAAGTGTTTTTAGGCTCCCTTTTTACAACTAAATCTCGGATCCTAGATTTTGAAAGACTAAAAAATTAGCAGATCCAAGTTAGGTTCCAAAAATTGGATAGGAGGATTTTTTTCAGTTTGAAATGGTTTCTGGAACCTAGCTCTAGTAAAATTCAGTATTTGTAGGGTTTTATTATTAGGTTCAGCAAATAGGATGCAGTCTAAACAGTAACGGTAACTTTGGTGTTGTTCTCAAGGAATCTCTTCAGAAGAAATCCATCCTTAGCAGTGAACCGGTGAATGGGATCGGGTTCAAGGGGAGGGATAGCAAACTGTTGATCTTGTTGAGTATTTTATTGAAATCTATATCGTCGTTGATGCATTTTAGTGGCTTGTTGGTGAGCATCTAGGAAGAAGCTCGTATATTAATTTGAAAGGAAGAATAAAAGAATAAATAGAAGATCTCTGGTTTTTTACGTCAGCCTAGTTTTACGTGACTCTGGAAGGAGAGATTGGAGACAGGTCTCTCGGATGCTACACTGCGGCAGTTCATGGCACGGAAGACTTCAGGACTGAGGGAACGACGGATAAAGTCCCTGAGTGTCCTTGAGCTCTCAGCCACATGTCGACTCTCCTCTAAGTCCCTCTTCTTGGCTTCCCGGATCTGCTCAGCTCGCCTGTCTGTCTCTTTTACGTGCAGCAGGAGTTTTTGGTGGCGGAACTGATTAAGTCTCTGCACTTCTTGGTATTTTATAGCATGGATTCGTTGTTGTAGTTCATTGTCGGCTTGAATGCGATTTCTCTGAACATCTAAGATGCGTCGTCTGAGACACTCAGCCCGGGCGATCTTTACCTCGAGTTGGTCATAGAGGATTTGCTGGCGGATTTGATTGTCCAGATCGTGTTCCTGTTGATTGATGGCTGCAACCTGGAGACGCTGCATTTGAGCACGTCTCTTTTCACACTGTCGCATCTCACGTTTTACTTGGAGATTCCTCAGGCGATGACTCAGGCGCTGATTCTTATTCCAGATTTCACGTTTCAGCTTCTCTCGATGGTACTTTTCACGATTCTCTAGGCATGCCAGGCGATCTTCCGTCTCTCTGGATTCTCTCTCCCTATTCTCCCGAATTACTCGATTGAGCTGCTCCTGATGCTGCTCCAGCATATTTCGCCGGGTCTGTTTCTCCTCATCCCAGTACTTATGGGCAATTTCTGCATCTTCAGCCATGAGATTCTGCTCCGTTCGTTTTCTGGCCATTCGATTGAGTATCTTTTTATCATGGTCTGGCAACTTTTCGTAAATTTTCCCAATCACAGGGGTATTGTCGGTGATTCTGGCACTCTCTAGTTTGTCACAGAGATTCCAGAAGAAGAAACTCTCTCCGGACTTTCTCTTGGCAGGCTTCAAGTGAAAATCCTCGAGAAATGCTCCATCGTTATCTTCTTCAGCGAAACAACACTCAAATGTGGGCTCATGAATCTCATTTGAACAGAATTGCCTCCGTGGTGGCACGAAGGGTGACACTGACCGTGATTTGCTCAACTTTTTGATACGCTTCTTAAAATTTGTGAGCATTTTATCAGGCTCTTCCGGAAGCCCTTGAGGTAATTCCAATGCACAAGAAAAACACCACACAGGACAGTTCAATCGATCAAACACGCTATTGATTTTTCCGTGTGGTTAAGTGGAAGTATTTTTCACCATTTCCAACGGTGGTTTGAAATGGGGGAAAGGGTGGAAATGAGGAAAATACTCACGCAAGGTTTCAACAAGTGGGCGGGAAGCATTTCACATAACCTCTCAACGAAAATTGGAGGGAACTTTATAAAAGTGGTAATGGCCTCTACACACTAGAGCAATTTATGTCCATATTGAAGAGTTTTTCCTACACAAGCGTAGGGAATTTGCTTCAATATGGACATAAATTTCTCAAGTGTGTAGACGCTATAAAATGACAAGTACAAGTACACTTAAGCTGTCTACATACTAGGCAAATTATTGCAATAATAACATTTCAAGTGACATTGACATAAAACTTATTGAAGCAAATATTGAAACCAATATTTCAATATTTGTCTACACACTGAACAAACTGACTTATTATTATTTATTGTAATGTATCGGCAAAACGCCATATACATGTAAAAAATCAGGGACAAATAGAAGTAGAGCTACAATTCTAATACAAAACTATCTATACCTGTCTAATTCATTTGAGATAAATAGAAAAGTTATTTACAAAGTTACCTGAGAAATGAGGAAAAAAATTAATAATGGAAAGAACGGAACAAAAGTTTACCTAATTGCTATGGATGAATTTGCTATTTTGAGTAACAGTTGAGAGAATAAAAAATTAAATTGTTAAATTAGTTTCTCTTATGAAAAGAGTAACTTTAACTAAATTTGTTAGATCGTTACCGAGTAGTTTTTTCAATTCAATGTTGGTGATGCCTATTCTGTCTCTGAGATGAGAATATTCGGGACAATTGACGAGGATGTGCTCTACTGATAATGGAACGTTACAAATGGAACAAATAGGAGGGTCGGTTCTGTCCATCAAGTAGGAGTGCGTTGCTTTCGTATGTCCAGTTTAGAGTCTCGTTATTATACAGCTATTTTTGCGGTTCATGTCAGGGTGCAGTATCTTGTCTGGGTCTTGAAAGATTCGTCTTAATTTGTTGGTCATGTCAACGTTCGTCCAGTCCTTGCGTCTGTTTTGCTTTAATATACTTTTGATGGTGGTTTTCATATCTTGGTAATCTATAAGATTATTTCTACATCTGTAACTTTCGGTATCTTCTTTGACGAATGTTTTAACTTTCTTAATACCAAGGGTCTTTTTGCAAACCCAAACTATTTTTATTCGACCCCGAGAGAAGCATATTAGATCGTGAATTTATGAAACAAAATAATTTTTACTTTTTGGATTAATCAATTCTTCTACACCCGAGAGGGAACTTGTGGCTATCAGGATTGGATTTCCTTCAGGAACATAACATTTACAGGCTTCCATAATGGCGATAAGATGAGCATTGACGTTGTGCGTATGCCTAACTTCAATAATAAAACTTCAATATTGCAACTTATTAAAATACCATTCTAGTCGGAGATTCAGTTCCATTCAAACATCGAAAAACTCCTAGAATTAGCATGTTTATGAACAGGAAAACATCTCAGAATATCATCGTAGACAGTATCAGAGATTCTGCTGTATATCCTGCTCAATTCTTTCCAGAAACCCATCTTTGTCAGTATTTCTCCACTACTTCCTTAAGCAAATCTCAGATCTTCTGGGATTTTGTTGTATCTTTTGTCAAGCACGCTCGGGATACTCATGTTGGTCAGAAGATTTCTTCTGGTTGCTCCAAGACCAACTTGGGTATTTTGGGTATTCTTGACAAAATATAGAAGAAAATCCCAGAAGACATGTGATTTCTTGGAGAAACCATGAGACATTTTCTGACCAACTTGGGTATCTCGAGTGTTCTTGATAAAATACAGAAGAAAATTCCAGAAGATCTGCGATTTCCTGGAAGAAGCTGGAGTAATCTTCTAACCAATTTGATTATTGTGGGCATATTTGATAAAATACACAACAAAATCCCAGAAGATCTATGATTTCCTGGAAAAATCAACAGAAATCTTCTGACCAACTTGGGTATTCTGTGATTTCCTGGAGGAAGCAAGTGAGAAGTGCTAACCAGCCAGGGCCGGATTTACAAATGTGGGGGTCCAATGCCCATTTGTGGGGGCCCCAAAAATCTGACGTTTTCCAACAGTGTCGCAACTTTAACATTTTACATAAAATAACGGTATTCCGTGCTACAGGTAAATTTAAGCAACTTTAAATTTACCTGAGACCTGAGACCTTGCTTTTACTACTCGAACCGATTTGAACTATCAAAAAAAAAAAAAACAGTACAATCTCTCGATTTTTTCGAAAAAATTCTGAAACGTTTAAAATTAAAACTTATTCTCTGTCTAAGTAATACGCGTTACAGAACTGAAATTCTCATAGCGTTCTTGATCTGTCTCTGTGACTACTAATAGTAAAGTTGTGAACTCTTAAGGGGTTCATGAGCTTCTCTAGAAATTTCAATAAAAAAATCTCATTATTAGCCTTATAAAGGTGCATTAAAAGACATATCAAAAGCTTTATTCAATGTTATAAGGGTGGCTGAAGAAAAATGCAACAAGATTCAGAGCTCATAACTTCCGAACCACTTGTAACAGTGGGTTCATATTTTGCATATTAATAGCCCATTATATTGGTTAAAAGCTCACGAAAGCATTTCTAAAAATATTTTGTTAACTTCCTGAATCTGTAATGGAACTCAAACGTGACAATTTGATGATGATATATTTTATTGTCAAATTGGAAGTAGTTATTGGTGAGGCTCTTCAAAACCTAAATTCAATAAAACTTTTCATTTTTCGATACATATTTTGGTACAACGATACATGTAGCATTTTAAAATGCTTTAATGGAGCTATAAAAATAATTTGCTTCATTTCTAGTCATCATTCTGAATTGAACAAAAAATTGAACAAATTGAACAAAATTTGCATCATATCTGCAACCAAATGGTCCGTGAGGCGCGTATGTCGTAAACAATCTTTAAAAAAAATGGAAAGGACCTCCACATGAAGCCTTAAAAATCTAAAAAAAACGACAAGATTTTATCGATCCAAACAAAAAGTTATACTCGATAGAGCGAAGAAGTACCTTAACTTGCATGTTTAAGGCCAGTTGCAGAAAATATGGAATTTTTTTTATGAAATCTTTATATATTTACTACCATTTTATTCTTATTTCAAAAAAGTTAAACAGAAAATAAGAATAATACAGCGTCTTAGTTTGTTACACTTTTTTCCAGCCACTCTGTATAAGGCAAATATTTTGCTTCATGGATTTCTTGGAGGGTAATTCCGATAATGAAAAAAATATTCTTTTATGCGTGTAAAATTCAAAACATAAATTAAATTCAATCTTTCGGAGGATCTCGTAAGTTAAAAGCTTACTAAAGCCACGAAGAAAAAATTTTTCCTTGACGAAAATTACGGGAAATTAATTTGAAATGGAATGGTAAAAGCTCTTTTCTTTTGTTTTTTTTTTTTGTGTAATAATTTATATTTTGTGAACCCACCTAATCCGGCACTGTAACCAGCTGGGTTCTTGGGAAGGTTTGACAAAATGTACAGCGAAATTCCAAGAATCTGGGATTTTCTGGAGGGAGCAGGAAAAGATGTGACCATGTGACCTTACTTGGATACTTGGATTTTGATCTTGTATGATGTGTTTTCATTTATGAACAAAAGAAACTCAACAGTTCTGTGAGTGATATTAAAAAATATTGAAGGAAATATCAAATCAATTTGATGTTTAGAATTTCTTTGAAATTTTATTTCAATGTGACTGGAAATTTTTATTGACATTATTTGGCCTAGTGTGTAGCCATTCAAAATAATGAAATAAAATAAAATAAAAAATGATCCATATTGAACCAAATATTGCAATAATTGCCTACACACTGGACAATTTCCTTCAATATTGAAACTTTTATGTCAATAAATCTTTGCAATGTGGAGGCAAACCTTGTCAATATTGGATATTGAAAAGAAATCTTGCAATAAATTTTGTGTAGTGTATAGCCAGCTTTAAAGATGTTCTCAAGAAATATATAAAAAAAAAATCGAATGCAGCAGTAACGTTAAAGATTAAAATAGATAAATTTTTAGCCATTTTTTTAATTATTTTTTTCCACTTTATTATTTTATTTAGATACATTAAATGCTGTAATTACTGGAAAATTATTGTGAAAAACTAATTTTCTTTTCATCATGGACAAAAGTAGCGGGAAAGTGCCAGCGCACATTTCACTACCTGACGCAAGGCGGCGCTTCGGATAGTCAAATGTGAGGTTATGTGCTTCCGGATGGCGGGGAAAAATGCTGAATCCGGGTTCAAAACTAGAATCTATCCTTGCCCTTTTTGATATGCAATGCCATGTGATTCTTTGCATGATCCCGTCTCATGAATTTCTTATCACAAATGTCGCATTTGTGTTTTTTATCTCCCGTATGGGATTTCAGATGGCGATCCCTGGATGCCGGATGAAGGAATGTCTTCTGGCAGATTTTACATTCAAACACTCTGTCGTCATTGTGGATTTCCATATGTTTGCGGAGGTTTCCTCTGGTGTCACAGGTCTTTCCACAGAGTTCACAAACGAATAACTTGATGCCGGCATGAGCTCTGAGATGCAGATTGAGATTCCCTTTGGTTGTGTAGGTTTTTGTACACTGATCGCAGGAATAGGGTCGTTCCTTGGTGTGGCTTCTCATGTGGACATCCAGGCTGTGGCGATAGTCAAAGCTGCGCTGACAGAGTTCACATAGGAAGGGCTTTTTGCCGGTATGAATTCTCATGTGTCGCTCTAGTTTCTCGATGCTGGAGAATCCTCTGCCACAATTGTCACACTTGAATCTTCGTCTCTTGTGGAGTTTCATGTGATTCCTGTAGCTACGCCGAGTCTTGAGGGTTTTTGAGCACTGAGAGCACTTCAATCGCCCATTTTCCGTCACATAGTCATACGCTTCCTGATCCCTTTCACTTCCGGACATTCTTCTCCGACGAGTCCTTTTGACTGGCTTCTCAATCTCTTCTGCCTCACATTCCTCCTTAACTACATCATCATTAGCAATATCCTCCTCATCATCGTTGGAATCATTAGAAAAATATGCAATCACTTCCACTTTCTCCTGATGGGGTTCTTCAGATTCCAGTTTCTCTTCAAATTCCTCCTTATTGACCCATGGCACAAACATGATTTCACGTGTCTCTGGCAGGACATCGTGTGATAAGAATATTTCTGACTCAAACTTAGCATCCAGAGGTTTCTGATCCTGGCCAACCTCATCTTTCCTGCAGAAAACAATTGTAGTCGTTCCATTCTTCGTACTATGGTTTTCTACACTGTGACATCCATAGATTAATATTCTACACATAGCTAAATAATCTATCTGACTTCAGCAAGGGAAACACAGAGATAGCTTCAAGATTCCCTCAGGAATTCCACAAAAATACTGGGCAGAAAAAAATATCCCAAAACATTGGCTGTCAAAAGTTTATTTTGACGACAGATGAAAGGTTTCTCACGTTTCTCATAAAAAAATGGAGGCAAAACAGTTGGCGGTGAAATTTTGTTTACTTCGCATCGCAGCCGTTTGCAGCTCTCGAAAAAGTGATTTTTTGTAGTGAAAATTTGTGAAAAACTGAGTGAAAATGGTGTAAAAGTGTTCTTTAGTTATTAATGGAGCTGATAAGAGTGAAAAATATCCGAGGTAAGTGCGTAATTTTAAGAAAATTGAAGAATAATTGCATTCCACGAAAGTCCCGTTTCTCCAGAAAAGCACCATTTTCTTGCTCAGTTTTAAGTTATTTATTTGGCACAAGTCGGGAAAGAGGCTTTTAAGACTATTCTTAAAAATTTATAATATATTTTTGAGTAATTCATTAGGAGTCTTGAAAACAAAATCAAGGGCCCCACAGGTTCCACAGCTTACTTGATTTGTTTGGTTTTGGTAGCCATGTTTTTTGGCCAAGGCCTAAAAGCTTTGGTTCGCAGCTCGAATCCTTGCAACCGCTAACCTTGAAAAATCCAGGCATAATTTTGTATAAATAAATAATTAATCGGCAATCAAAAATAAATTTAATAACTAAGCAAAATTGAAAAATAACTCTTTAAATTTAAAATAAATTAATAAAATCTAAATTTTTAAATACAGTCAAACCTCGATAGAGTCAACTAATTTTCAGGCTTGCTGACTCCATTGGATTCGGTGACCGGAATCCGAAAAAAATTAATTAAAATGTGAAATTGTGATATAAAAGGGTACAGTAGACTGAGATGTCCTGCTACGCGCCAGTGAAAACACTTCGACTTTTCCTTAAGGGCGTTTATTCTTTACACCTTCACTTCTGATACAATACTGCCTTTTTACAATTATTGAACAGTCATTAAAAAGTGTATTCTGTGCTTAAGGTTGACGCTCGGGCTTTGGACATTGTCTGGCCTAAATCTAGAGCGTTACAATCGTTACAATAATACAACAATAAGCAAATATAATATTAACCCTCTACTTCAGGTTTGCATATTACAAGACTCTCAAATTCGGGCATATGCGACCGAAATGTTAGCCGAATTAGACAGAAATTCGGGCGACAAACTTTTTGAAATGCAACGATTTTTTATTCATGTGCATATAGAATAGATATTGAGTTTACACACTCATATATAACGTAAATTGCATGAAAATCCCTCAATAATGCAAAATCACATCAAAACTAAGACGAAACATGCCAAATTTGAGCATATTTGATTCATTTGATAATTATAATAATCAAACTTGAAAAATGACAACAAACTTTTTTCAAATGTAACCGCTGCCCGAATTAAAAAGTAGCCCGATCTTAAAAGAGCTGAATTTGCGAGAGTCTACTGTAAAACAATGCTGACTGCTTAGTCTCATCATGTCCTGTTGATTCTGCCCCAAACCAGAATCCCAAGTCACGAAGGTGGTCTTCAGAATACTGAAATAAAAAATTATCAAAAAGAAGCTTTTTGCAGTTTGATGAATTGAAGGTGTTTTACGTCATTTAAGTGCTTTAAGTGGTTTAAAATTATTTTTTCAGACAGAAAACAAGTTAAGACAAGACCTATCAATTTTTTTTCGAAAAAAAAATTTGTAACATTTAAATTAGGTAAAACACCTTCTGTTCATCAAACTGCAAAAAGTTGCAAAAACTTCTTTTTGATATTTTTTTTGTTCCAGTATTATAAAGCCTCCTTTAGTCACTTGGGATTCTGATTTGCGACAAAATCACCAGGACATGATGAGACCAAGCAGTCAGCATTTTTTACATCAAATTTCGGTAGATAACTTGTTTTTTCGACTGTAACACGGAAAATTGTATACTTTTCTAACAAAAGCACTAACAAAAGAAGATTTTTAGTCCTGGGAGTGGTTTAAAATGCATATATGTCGGCTATATGGCCAAATTCGGCTGAAAGGTGATAAAATATTGTCATTTTTATGGAAATTTTTTGGTTGTCAATTTCCATCCTCTTCAAGACTGTAATTAATTCCTTATTTTTGCTCATTTAATATTTTTCTTACAAAATTTCAGCGAAATTCATGAAAAACTTCATAAAAATGATTCTAATTAGCTTAATAAAGTTATTAATTAAATTACTAAAAGATACTTACCTTCACTGATTGAAAATAAATAGTCTGGAGCCAAATTTATTGAGTGGAGCTATAATTATTGCCATCCGAAAATCGCCATTTTGATAAAGATTCTATCACACACAGTAAAAAAATGTGTAAAATTTTACTACTATAATAGTGCAAAATCGACGATTTTAGTTGTTTAAATTAAAAATGTTTAAAAAATACACAACATTTTGGTAATTTTTTGTCACGTGATTGAAAATTACCACTATTATAGTTCCAAATTTTCAACAATATTGTTTAATTCGAAAATGTTGAAAATTTGACACCATTATAGTGGTAATTTTTGACATTTTACTACTATAATAGTGGTAAAAAAATTTCAACAATGTTTTTTTGTGCAGTAAAAGTGTTGAAAAATTCTAAAAATTACCACTATTATAGTGTGAAAAAATACACAACTTTATGGTATTTTTTGTCACATGATCAAAAATTAACACTATTATAGTATAATTTTTCACACTATTATAGTGTGAAGCCGTGTGTATTTCAACCAAAGTTGTTGAATATTTAAACAAAAGTTGTTGAATTTTTAAACAAAAGTTATGTAAAAATTGTTGAATTTCCATTTAAGACTTATACTTCAGTCGAGATGCATTTCGATGGGCAAAGGTCATATAGAACATCAAATATTTATAAGTATAATAAATATATCGTAAAGATTCGAGCATCAGATGTAAGCATCTCACATTAGGGGGGATCCTGAGACAGCAAAAAACATTCCATATGTCTAAAAAAGCAAAAATTCAACATATATGTAGAATTCAACAATTTTTGAGTTTACACACAAAAATTCAACAATTTTTAAATTCACCAACTCCAAATTCAACAACTTGAAATTCAACAACTTTAAATTAAACAATTTTTAATTAAACATTTTTTCCAAATTTAACACTATAATAGTGGTGTGAAAGATTACACACTATAATAGTGGTAATTTTTTTTACTAGTACAAACAGTTCCAACGGTATGAAATTCAAATATAAATTTTTCATATCGGTATGAAAATATCTTCAAATGATTTTTTTCCAAAAAAAAAATTTCAAAGTTTTTCCAGTATGAAAAAGTGGAGCTATGATTATTACCAGCAGTGTATAACCAATTATAAATGACCGATACAGGGGCCTATGCCTTATACATTTTTTTTACATAATTTAGTCCAAAATTCATTAAATTGGTATGGTTAGAGCAAAAGGGCGGACTATCGTATGTCTCAATGCTTAATATCAAATAGAGGGAATTGGGGCTACATTGAAAACGCTATTTTTCGGATATTTTAAAGCAAATTAGATCTTGCCTTTATATCTTTAATTTAATTGTTTCGTCTTTCTAAATTACATAACGTTAAAACCCAGATTCTTTTAGAAATACGTGAAAATAGCGTTTTCAATATAGTTTCACCTCAATTATGTTTTTTTAGATTTTTTATGGGGCAGTTCCATAATTTTTCTGGGCACATAACCTTGAAATGTCTTTCCCGCCAAATTTTACACCCGGAAACCCAATAAAACACGAATTATTAGTTTATGATATTTATTTTTCCCTAAAATTATTCAATTTTAAAATTTGTATCACTATGGCTTATCCCGGGCACGCTTGACATGCATAGCCATATGATTCTTAGCATGATCTTTTCGGACAAAAGCTTTATCGCAAATGTTGCATTTGTGTTTCTTCTCTCCGGTATGTGTTTTTACATGACGATCGCGTATTGCAATGGAGGAGAAGGTTTTCTTGCAGACAGAACACTCAAATTTTAGATCCTTGTGGCTGGTCATGTGTTTTGTGAGGCAAGACATTGACGATAGAGTTTTTCCGCATAATTCACAGACCACCTTCACTCCCACATGAGTTCGCATGTGAGAATGAAGATTGGACTTGGATGGGAAGGCATTTGGACAGTGGGAACATTGGAAGGGGCGCTCATTTGTATGGATGCGAATATGATCCTCGAGATGGTAGCGAGAATTGAAAGATTTCGGACAGATGTTGCAGGGAAATGCTCTCTCTCCCGTGTGTTTACGCATATGCCTCTTTAGGTTTTCTAGGTCGGTGAAGGTTCTAGAACAGAGTTCACAGAAATACTTCCGTTTGCGATGTCTATGCATGTGAGTGAGATAGGTTCGCCTGGCTTTGAGGATCTTTCCGCATTCTGAACAGTTGTATGGAGCGTCAGAAATAGGTTTCTGTGGTTTTCGTACTTTCCTTCTCTTCTTCAATGGATCAACCTTTGGTTCATTTTCTCGTTCTTGATCTTCACTGTCGGACAACCTACTAATGAGACTATAATATTTAATCGAATCTTTAGGAATAACAACCGGTCTTACCTCAGTCTGTCAGATTCTTCCTTTGGTGAATATGGTTCAATTGGTACGACCACTTCTCCAAGTTCTTCAGTTTCACTCTTGACCTCAAACTCCTCTTCTTTAGCATTCTGAACAAATACTAATTTGTGAGATTCAGGAAATCTGGCATGGGCTATCACAATTTCTGCATCAAATTCTTGGTATCTCTCGTTTCTCTTGTCGTCCTTGGAGTCATCAATTTGCCTGCACGGTATTACCGTTTGTACTCCTTCGGTTGTTATTTTCTGCTCCACAGCGTGACATCCATAAATTAGAATACGACACATCTCTGGATGATATAGTTTGTTTTTCAAATTTCACTTTGAAAAGTGCCTTTTTGGGGCCAAACACAACAATAACAAACTCCGGCTTTTCTGATAAAACTCTAATGATAAGCCTGTTTTAGCTTATTTGCGCTATGATTCTTTCTTTTGTCATGTGAAAACAGAATACATTTTTGTTTTATGAATTGGGATTTTCTTGAGGATAAATAAGTTTTAAAAATAAACCTTTCTAAAAAATGTGTTCTCAAGCAATCCCCTTGGGGTTCTAAAAATGTTCCCAAGTACATAATACCCTTGAACTCCCATGGATTTTCAAACATTAATTGCATTCTAAAATCTAAAAGTTTCACGTGTGTTGAAATTGAAGACCGAAAATTTATACAAACAAAGTCTTTCTCAATCCTAAGAGCCGAAATGGATTTAGTGCTAGGGCTGGATAGTGTTTAGTGATGCAGTGCAGTGCTAGGTAGTGAAAAAATAAACTTCCATGATCAATGAAAAGCTCAAATCTTAGGGTTTCTTTTAATGAGTACATCTTGAAATTTCTTTTTAGATGCCAATTCACCGAAGACCACTATACGAAAATGATCTTCCACAAAAGGAAGAGAATATCTTCCCCGATTTTTTAGTGGTTTTTTAGAGATCTCAATTTAAAAAAAAGTGAAATGATTGAATTCATTATAAAAGTGCGTGTATCGACCAAGAAACCAATGCCGGTTACACACATTATATTCAATTTGAATTTTTTTTTGTAACTGGCATAGGTTTTTTATTCGAACGTCCTATTTGTAGCATTACTTAGAGGACGAATCATTGTAAACGCATTGACAGTACTTTTCATTTGTTGACTAAATGAATTTGACTCTGTTACGACAGTAAAAAATTGACGGTTGCATTCCATACAGGGAGTTCCGGCTTGAGAGGAAACGGACTGAAAGAATTTGACGTGAAATGCCTACTATTGGGAGCTTCTTCATAAAATAGTTTTCGAAATTCCGCTAAATGTATGCAAATATTTTTCACGCGGTAAATTTGAAATATCTTATGAACCGAGGCTTCAAATTTTTATCATAGATTGCCTTCACGAACCTCAATAAACGTCAGAGGTTTTAAGGAATTCGAGCAAAGAATATAGAAAATAAAAAAAAAATATTGAAATTTTGAGCCCTGTTTTTAAAATATTTGCCCTTCATGAAATATCAATTTTCTTCAACTTGCTTTCCTAAATTTATGCATTAGTGTGTGTTTGCTATATAATTTGGATATCCTGAACACCAATCTGTTTTTCGTTTATAAATTTTATAAACTCAGTTTTCTCCAGAATTAGTTTTATTAAAAATGAACACTCGGGGTAAAATTTGTCAGAAGGCATTGGGGCAATAATTGGCAAAAAACGAATAATTCCAATATTTCTCATGGCGAAAAGGCACATACAGTCACTGGTTCTGATTAAACTGCAGTTGATTTCTGAGACAGCACAATTGCAACGGAAAGAGATTAAATGACTTTTGGAACAATTCCCAACATCACAAATGTGTTTTTATGGCTTGAATTTTTCTGAAGATCCATAAACACAAAACACTATCCTCCACCTTTCTTTCCTCTGTTTTGCTATCTGACATTTACTCGGCAAACTTCGTTCAGTTCTACTCGCCCAATTCGCTCTTCTGCCATTTATAATCCGGCGAAGAGAATTTTTTTTTTTCCAAAAATAGTTTTTGGAATATAATTTGAAAAACATATAAAGAAAATAAATTTTATTATTTTGAGTTATAAAAGAATAAATTTTGTATCAAAATATCTCAATTGAATATTTTTTTTGATTCACTAGAACCCGTAACAAAATGAAAGAAAATGACAAAAAATACCCCACGTTTGGCAAAATTTGCCCCAGGTGTTTTGAGAATTTTCACAAAATCATCTTTTAGAAAATGGCTCGGAAAGTGCATTTCCTTTTGAGTTAGAGGAATATAACTTCGGCAAAGTTGTAGAATGGTAAATTTCCTATAAATGATAAATAGAAATGATTCAGATTCACTGATACAGTAGACTCTCGCTAATTTGGCTCTTTTAAGATTGGACTACTTTTTAATTCGAGCAGCGGTTACATTTGAAAAAAGTTTGTTGTCATTTTTCAAGTTTGATTATGATTATCAAATGAATAAAATGTGCTCAAATTTGGCATGGTTTTTCTTAGTTTTGATGTAATTTTGCGTTATTGAGGGATTTTCATGCAATTTACGATATATATCAGTGTGTAAACTCAATATCTATATGCACATGAATAAAAAATCGTTGCATTTCAAAAAGTTTGTCGCCCCAATTTCTCTCTAATTCGGGTGACATTTCGGTCCCATATTCCTGAATTTGAGAGAGTCTACTGTAGCTTGTGAAAAAATAAAATATCCGTTTTGGTAAATTTTGCCCCAGTCTCCCCTAATATAATTCTAAGTCGACTTAGAATAGTTTGGAATGGAGCTGTCGAATTGATCAATTACCTAGACTCGAACTGGAGATTTCAAAGTCATACACTACTCTATCTGAAGATCCATTGACGTCTCAAGATACCTGCTCTATAAGTTTTAGCCCGATCAATGATAGTGCACTTACCTATAGCATTACAATAGCTGTGATTATAAAAAAAGATGACTGACAGCATAACGTTGACAGGATTCTCATTCTCAAACATTTTGCATCTACAAGATTTACAATTAATTTATGCCCTTGTATACTTATCTGAATGCTTTCTCTTACAAGTTTTTTTTTAGGATTAAAGGAATGCAAACAGGAAGTATATGGAGATGATATATATTTAGCTTACGTACAATATATATGAATTAAATCTAGTGTCAAATGGGAGTAAAATTAGGGATAGACGGGAAACATGATGCTGCGATAGATGGTCCATCGAGCTGATTATCCCGGTCCTAGAGCTTGTCTCTGCCACGTTTGACGTGCATGAGCATATGATTCTTAGCATGATCTTTCCGGACAAAAGCTTTATCGCATATTGTGCATTTGTGTTTCTTCTCGCCGGTATGAGTTTTCAGGTGCCGATCTCTTGTGCCTACTGATGAGAATATCTTTTGGCAGACGAAACATTCGAATTTTACATCTTCATGGCTATTCATGTGTTTCGTGAGACTGGCCATGGTAGCTAGAGCTTTGCCACAAACTTCACAAACGAATGATTTAATTCCAGTATGTCCACGGAGATGAGGATTGAGATTTGACTTGGACTGGAAGGATTTTGGACACAGATGACACTTAAAGGGCCTCTCATTTGTATGACTGCGAATGTGAACGTCTAGATGGTGACGAGAATTGAAGGATTTTGGGCATATTGTACAGGCAAATGCCTTCTCTCCTGTATGCTTTCGCATGTGTCTCTTCAATTTTTCAAAGTTTACAAAGCCCCTAGAACACAATTCGCAGATGTATTTCCGTTCTCGGTGCATTTTTATGTGGGTCCGGTAGGTGCGTCTTGTTTTGAGAATTTTTTCACAATGAGAACATTTGTATGGTGCTTCAGGATCAGTTTTTCTGGGTTTTCTTTTCTTTATCACTGGTTTTACATCTTCTTCTTCTTCCTCCTCTTCATCCCCTTCTTCGTAGTCATCATTGTCTGGGGCAGGAGAATCACTTTCTGAAGATCTAAAGTGGATAAAAAAATAAAATTTAGAAAAAAGAAAAATCTTTCCGGACAACATTTTATAGGTTTCTCCTACTCACTTAATCCTTTCACATTCCTCTTTTTCTGAGAACGTTGCAATTGCCTCGACAAACTCCTGATACGGCTCATCGGATTCACTTTTAACTTCTGGTTCTTCCTCTTTTACCGATTGTACAAATACCAATTCATGCAAATCAGGAAATTGTGCATGATTTATGAGAATTTCAGCTTTATATTCCTGCTTTGTAAAATCTTCCTTGTTGTCACCGATTATTTGTCTGCACGATATTAATGTTTGTGTGCCTTCTGTGGTGATTTGTTTGTCAACTGCATGACATCCATAAATTAGGATACGACACATCTCTTTCACAGTAGGTTTATTAACAATTTTTGACCAGCAAAAATAGCTATTTTGGCGAAAAAACGCCAAGAAATCAACAAAAACTGTGCGAGGGTGTTTCCCCCAATTTCACTGTCAAAAAACTGACAGCATTTGCATTTGAAGGGTTTCTGAAAACAATGGCGGTTAAAATGTTCACTCTAGGAGAATCGCTTTTTATTTTAGATTCTCCTCAGATGAATTGTGGAAATTTCAGGAATTTTCTCGGGGAAAATTGAAGATTAGATACACTTTTAGGATGTTGTTAGGAGAAATCCCAAATGAAGCATTGAATTCCTGGTGAAAATCATGAATTTAGAGTAAAACTTCAGAGGTTTATCAGAGATTTTCTGTATTTACTGACTTAAGAGACACTTTCATGAGACTTTTCTTCTGCTAATGGGAACAAGAGGTGGTGGTTCTAGGGGGAAGCGTGGTCGTGTGCGTAAATTCTTCTTTGTGGCGGTGACTTTGGGAAAGAAGGCTAATGGTGGTGGATCAGAGGAAATGAATCTCAATGGCTGGGTTATTTGGGGAACTTCCACGAAGGTTACATTGCTATGAATGTCAATGATGGGCTCTGGAGCTTTTCGTTTTGTAGCCGGTGGGGCTGCAGGTGTGTCTGGGGTGTCCGGAGGGGCTGCAATTGTGCTGACAATTACAGCATAGTTACTGTCATTGATGCAGTGACTGGCCATTTGGAGGAATTGAAAGGGAGATCTGAGATGAAGTGGAGTCCTGATCCATTGTTCTGTTGCCACTCGAATGATCTCTTCCGTGGCCATTTGGGTCTTTCGGGGTGGTTTAGGTCCTGGAAGACCTGTATCCTTGGCCCTCCTGGCCAATTTTGTGTAGGTCTTTGTGGCAATGTGAGTTAGGGAATCGAGAAAGTGCCAGATGATATTATTTCTTCCATCGATAGTGTCCAGGAGTTCTTTGTTGAAAGTTTGGACGTAGGTATTGGTGCAGCGATTGACTCCAAACATTGACATCTTCTCTGGGCCTACTCCTCTCAGCCATTCATGTTCCACATAAGTGCAGATTGTGGAAAGGCCCACGGTGAAGACTTTCTTCTCTTGCATCCACTTCTTAAGGGCCACCAGGCCAGCAGCCATGTGATCTGCTGGCAGGAAAGGCAAGACAAGGAGCATCTTGAGAGCACAGGCTCCGTGTCCTTTTGTAATCTCACGCTGCAGCCTGAGGTGCTTCAGGCGTCCAACAACGGCGTCTGTATAGTGAAACCAGGATCCTTTGAGATTGGCCTCGGGGAATGTGTAGAGTAGGGCAAAGTGCATAGCAGCATCAAAGTTGGTCAGAATGATACTAGGTACCACTTGACTGGGATAGTTTTCTCGTAGAAAGGCAAAAACTGCCGCAAAAGTTGATTGAGATTTTGTAGTGAGGATTGCATACAAGATGGGAACACCTTTGTGACCCTGAACAGCATGAATGGTCAAAAGGTGTCCCCGGGGTCGAGCTATACAATCCACTGATGCATCTACATGCATCTCTTCGACTTTGCCAACAGCCTGAAGGGTTTTGGCATGCATAAAGATGACACAGCTACCTTCCTCCAGATCTACTGTAGTTCGATAGAATGCTTCTTTGCGATTGCCACAGCTCACCCGGAATAGCTCTGATACCTTCAGTGCCTCAGTCAGTTCGTACATTGTTGTGGGAACTGTGGGCAATTGCTTCCGTCGAGCCTTTCTCATTGCACTCTCGGCAAGATTGTAGCTATACAAGAGAGCTGCCTCACCATGCCTATGGCTAGCCTCCTCCCAATAGATATTATGCAGATCTGTAGTTTCTGTGGCGGCTCGACGTGTGAGAACCTTCCGGAATTTCTCCACGACAATTCTATCGGGTTCCGGATCGTGATTGTGTTCAGTTGTAATTCTAACAGCTCTACCATCTTCCACCACACATCGTCCAGGGCATTGTTTCTTGTGCAAGCAACAACGATAATACTTGATGTTGTTCTTTGAATATGCTAACCAATACTTGAAGCCATCTGCGTACATTGTTCAGCAGATACTCTGCTTTCCAGAGACTTCCGACACTACCAAGAAAACCCTTCACACTTTAATCACTCAATTTAAACCACAAAGTCTAATTCTAAATTCATTTTTTACTGTCTCTTATTGCTTTTTCTTTTAGAAAATACAGGAAAACCTATCAAGAAATTGATGAAAATAGAGAAAATCGTTCAGGTTTTACAGAAAAATACCAAAACACAGAAATTTAAACGTCAGATCTGACAGCATTGGGATTTGTTTTGGGAAATTTTTGGCAATTTTGTCTGCCATCTAGGGGTTAGTAGTTGAAAAGTCACAAAAATGTAATAGAGCTTTTTTATCTTATTGGATGTATGATTCTTATGTGTACTTCTACTCATATGTCATAAAATTATTTTTTTCTGAAACATTGACGAAGTGGAAAAAATCGCGATGTTTTTGTGATATGTTTATTTATTTATTTATTTATTTTTCAATTTTACGTTTAGAGCTTCACAATAGGAATTCTATTCAATATTATACTAAAATGATAACACGAATGTATAGAGAATTTTATTAACTTTCGTCTGGTGAGTAGAAAAAAAATAGTTAAGAACTTTTCTATTATTTAAAAAATAGGAAAAAATGGGCGTAGAATACCAAATTGGCGTAAAATTCCACCATTTTTAAGACAATTTTATGTGAAATTCCAACAGGGAATCGAAAAAGAAAAACAAAGCGTGATGTGAATTTTCACCTTATTTTTTTTTTACAATACCACTCTACAACAATTCTAGGTCTTATATTATTTTATTTTTAACTATTATTTTATCATTTTATTTTTAACCATACCAGTTCAAGATGACTGCCTCTATCGGTCGCTTTTTGTAAAAAGCGTCATTCAGTTTAATTCTCTTCCGAGTGATTGCCATATTTCTGCGGCTGCAATTCGGAATTTTTATCCTCAGGCTGGATCCTAGAAGCAATTAATTTGTTTCTTGAACACTCTTAATTTTGAATTCTTGTCATTCTCTATTTTTTATGTTCCTCTTTTTTCTGATTTTTTTATCACAATATTGTAAAAGGGATGACCCTATTCTTGTGATTAAATAAAGTAATAATAATAATTATTATTTTAACATTTTCACGTATTTTTTGCGATTTTTTCGAATCGTGGCAAAACTCAAAAAATGTTAACATTTTTTAGGTTATGTAATATAAGCCATTCAAATGCCCATTTCTGATGCCAACTCCATATAAAAAAAGGTGGCATTTTACGCCAATTTGGTATTCTACGCCAATTTTTTTGGTTTTTGGTTTTTTCCAATTTTTTAAATATTAGAAAAGTTATCAACTATTTTTTTCTACTAAACGAAATCAAATTAAATTCCCTACATATTCGTTTTATCACTTTAGCAGCATAATATTGAATAGAATGAACTACTGAAGCTCCAAACTTAAAATTGGAGTAAAATGCCATTTTGGGTTTTTAAGTGTTAAACAAAAGCGCAAACTATATATGAGAATTTGAAAATTTTACAGGAAAATATATAGATATGTGTTCTTGCCAAATTGCTAGGAAAAAGGAAATTTAATAGAAATTGGCTTTTTGCTACGAAAATCTGTAAAAATTCACTTTGGCAGTTATAGTTATTTTTCAGAAAATTTACATAAAAATAACAGGAAAATGGGAAAATATTTATTGGAAAATGAATTTAAGAGTTATAGAACTGCTGTAGAAATCTCACGGAACAAAAGACTATTGAAAAATTATTTTTTTGTTGAGAATATCTGAACTGGCATTTTATGCCAGTTTAGTATTTTACGTGATTTTTTGGCTCGTGTTTTAAAGTTTTAAGCTAATGTGCTCTAATTTACTGAGATTCTTTCTCGCTGTGACTTTTTTTGAACATTCGTATTTAGAGAGAATGTCGATGTCGATTCGGTCAACAAAAAATCGTTGGATTTCAAAACATTTGTTGAGTATCAATCTCTAATTCACGTAATATTTTGGTTCCGCTCATATCAGAGCGGTTCCAAAATGAAATTCTAACAAAATTGTTATTATATTTCATATCAAAACAGTAAAGAAGAAAAATTAGAAATAATAAATGTCTTCTCTGGGTACAATTTTGATTGAAAAAAATTATTTCTAAGAAAATTTGTTCCAATTTTTTGATTAGTATATCCGAAAATATTTACTGTGAGTATTTTCCGTAGATTTTTTTCTACTTTTGGCCCTTCCTTTGGAAAAATCTCTGAATAATTTGTTAAGTAATACCAAAAAGAAAAAAAATAAATACACAAAAAAATCACAAAAAATCCATGAAAATATCATGTAAATTCAATTTATGCAATAATCAAAATAGGACAAACTGTCTTCTGTACAATCAATTTCCTTGAAAATAATAAATGAAAGATTTCTGTTAAATTTCTCAAGGGAAAATATTAGATACTTCTGCGGAATGTTTCGCTTTTGATTTCCATTCCACTTACTTTTTTTGAAGGATAGGGGGAGGCGGGGCTACTTTGACTGTGGGGCTAGATTGTTATACGACCTTCCCGCATTTCTAAATCAAGCTTGTCGTTACAATTATTTAGATTAGATACACAATTATTTTATGTATCGAAATTACATCATGGTAAAACCCAGTTTCCATTAGAAATATGCAAAAAAAATTGTATAATAATGTAGCCCCACAGTTCAAAGTAGCCCAACCTCGCCCTAATTTGAAATTTAATTTTCTGGGGTAAACTTTTTCTCTTGTCTTGAATACAATATCTGTGAAATTTTCTAAAGGGAAGTATGGCTAAAAATAAACACACGACATCAGCTCTTGCAGAGATAAAAACGCAAAATCACTGTGAAAACTTTGTGAAAATTCTGTGGAAAAGTGTCTATGTGGAGAGATGTATAGACGTACAATGACTGTGGTTTATAAACCACTGAAAAATAATCATATTGTCCTTCCGGAAGGCTACTTTCGTCTGGTCTCTACTTATGTAAGTTTAATGGCATTTTTCTTATATTTCCCGGAAGTTTTTCCATATGAGCGATATGTGTTGGGTATCCTAGGATCCCTGGGAACCTTTTTCTTGTATTCACATGGTGAATCACTTTTTAGGAACATGGATGTCTCAATGTTTCATTCAACTATGGTGAGACATGTCATCTGTCTTGGGCATCGTATCCGGGCACCAATTTGCATGATACAGAAGTGGGATTGAATTCTGCAACTGCTCAGGCATTGGGGCTCAAAGAGGGTTCTATTGTTAAGTGTAGTTTGGTGTCTGAGGCTAAGTATGTGGCTCGGGTGTTTGTTACTCCGGCCAGTCAGACGGATTGGGAGATGACACAGCTCAGTGCTTCGAGGATTCAGGCTACAATGCTCGATCAAACGAAGATTGTTGGTGTTGATCAGAGGATTGTGGTGTGGCTGAATAAGAGTATCTCAGTTGTGTTGAAAGTTGATAAAATTGAGCCTGAGATGGAATTTGGGCGAATTGAAAATGACACTGAATTAATTGTTGCACCTTTTGTGAGCAATCAATTGGCTCTTCCGGCCAAAAAGGCCAATAGAACATCTCTGCATATTCCTCAGGAAGAGGCAGAAGATAAATTTCCGGAAATTTTGCCGAGGAATGATAGTAAAAGTACTGTGAAATTTTCTGCTCTATCAAAAAGTTCAACTGTTGCAAATGTCTCGACATTCAATAATTCCAATAGGATTGAACATAAAATTGATCTACTGCAAGATCTCCATCGGGAACTTCTTCTGGAAGCCAGTACAACTGTGGAATTTCGTGTTATACCGAAGGAATGGAGGGATGATCATCAGATTAATGAGATTTTTACCACTAGAACAAATTTACCGCCAAATTTTGATCTCAGTCGTGTTTATGTGGTGAAAAGTCCTGAGAATCGTGAGGCTTTTGTCAGTGTGAAAATTCGTCAGTCAGATGAGGATTTTCCCAGCAATATCTATCCATCGATGGAAGTTTATGAACCCCTTTTGCGTCTTCTGGGAGTTAAACCGTTTGAAAGGATCGAATTGAAGGCGAAGAATACAGTTTTGAATTTTATTGAGCGAATTGATTTACTTCCAAGTAGAAATTTATCCTTCCGGGAAGGAAGGGACATTGAGGATAATTTTAAGCATTTTATCCTGGAGAATACGAAAATCCTTCCAATTGTTCTGAATCAGGAACAAACAGTTAAATTGGCAGAAAATCAATTTGTAACGATTAAATTGATTCCGGAGACATTTAGGTATTGCCTTTTGGATGGAGATATTGTCAGGGAATCGAAGATTTTTGTCAGTGACGAGGTGAGAGTGGTCAGGAATGGTGGAGATGAGAAAAAGGATGAGGAGAGTGGAAAGAGTGAATTTGTCAAAGTTCCATCTTTTTTGGGAATTGTGGAGGATTCTGTGGAGAATTTCAAAAGGAATCTCTGCCTCGATGGACGTCAGAGAAAACCTCTTCCGGAAAATTTATTAATTGTGGGCGGTGCGAATAGTGGGAAGAGTCGAATTTGTGAAGAAATCCTCGAGAGACTATCAAAAGCACCGTATCACTGCTACTTTGACATTTTTTTCTGTTCTCGGAATAAGGGAAGAAAACCCGAATCAATCCATCGAGATTTACGTCTCATCTTCACCACGTGCCTCACACAGAGTCCATCGATTCTGCTCCTGGACAATCTCGATGTGCTGACCAAGAATGTTGGAGAACAGCATACGCAAGATGCTGAATACTATGCCAAAATCTCTGATACCATTCAGAGTCTAATCCTAGAATTCACAGCCACTGCTCCAATTTCTGTAATTGCCACCGTGGGGAGTGTAAAGTCTCTCTCCGGAAGGATTTACACAACCCGGGGCAGGCATCTGTTTCAGCGTCTTGTAAAGATTCCCGATCTCGATGGTTCAGACAGGCAATTCATCTTACAGGAAGTGGCAGGAAAAAGTGGTGTCCGTGGTGAGGTAAATTGGGAGAAATTTGCCAGATTGACAGAAGGCTATAAATTTGGAGATCTTATGCAATTCATAGAACGGGCAATTTTCCACAGTGTCAAGGAGAATTCCAAGACTCCAAGATTTACTGAGGATATCCTCAAGGAAACACTAAAAATCACA
Source organism: Phlebotomus papatasi (assembly GCF_024763615.1). NCBI lineage: Eukaryota > Metazoa > Arthropoda > Insecta > Diptera > Psychodidae > Phlebotomus > Phlebotomus papatasi. Next base: position 32,262,354 of record NC_077223.1, on the reverse strand, counting down.
AGTAATTTCTGCCTGGAAGGTATAGAGAGCAATAGTGGGAGGAATGAAGAGGCTGACGAGGAAATATCCGACGAGATACCTGGCCTTGCAAAGGCTACAGAAGTTCTCGAAGAAGTTCTTCTCTGGCCATCAAAGTACACAAGTATTTTTGCCGAATCTCCGCTTCGGAATCAAGCTGGTGTTTTGCTCTTTGGTCCACCAGGAGTTGGTAAAACCTTCCTTATGGCCCAAATAGCCAAAGCCTGGCATCTGCGAATGATTTCGGTAAAGGGACCCGAACTCCTGGCCAAGTACATTGGTCAGAGTGAAGAGAATGTACGACAGTTGTTCGATCGAGCCCGAAGTGCTCGTCCCTGTGTTCTATTCTTTGACGAATTCGACAGTTTAGCCCCTAGACGGGGTCATGATTCCACAGGAGTGACAGATCGTGTGGTTAATCAGCTCCTGACTGAATTGGATGGAGTAGAATCACTTCAGGGAGTAACAGTCATTGGGGCCACCTCACGTCCAGAACTTCTCGATCCGGCTCTTTTGCGTTCTGGTCGGATTGATCGTCTTGTAGAATGTCCTATTCCTGATACAAATGCTCGACAGGAGATCTTTGTGAAATTGTCCAAGAGCCTCGATCTAAATGGGGATGTTTGTTGGAAGGAGATGGCAGAGAAAACTGCAAACTTTACAGGAGCGGATATTCACAGTGTTCTCACGTCTGCAACGATGATTGCGGTAAAAGAGGCTCTCGCGAGGAGCGAGGTGAGTTTTCCTTGTTTCACTGTTATCAGTTGCGCTGCGTGACGTCTTCTCGCTGGAGGCACTAATTACCATCCATTAGATGCAAATACAGAGTTGGGAAGTTTATAGATTTATTACGAATTGAGGGACCATGGCTCAAATTGGTAGAACATTCGCCTAAATTTCCACAGGTTCCCAGCTTCCCAGTTTATTCTTGTGTGTAACTACACTGAGAAAAAACAGGGGTGCGATTAACTTTTTTCCTCATAACTTTAACACTTTTTAGGTGTAAAAATATATCAACATTTTTTAATGTTAATTTTACACCTTTTGAGGGTAAAATCAACATGAAAAAGGGTAACTTTAACCCCCAATACATCTAAAAAAGATAATATTTACACCGATTTCGGATCAATACTGCAGGGTAAAATTAACATTTCCGGAATGTTATTTTAACTTTTTCGGATTTCTCTCAAATGTAGGGATTTTTCCACTCCCTCTTCCGGTGTGACCGAGGATTCAGGAACTCGGCCTTCTCGTACATCTTTACTGCCAGAACATTTTTAGTGACCTAAAGAAGATTCGAACCCGGAAATTTGCATCAGAGAGCAAGCAGTCTACCGCTCAACCCATTGAGTGTACATAAGAACATCCTTTTGACTAAGTTTTACGATAGAAAAACGTTCCAGCCTCACGGAATGCTTGATTTTGTGACTTAGATCCTCAGGGAACACCACTTCTCGCCAGTGCCCCACTTTTAGCCATTTATATTGAAATCGCAATTTTTCCATTATTTGTGAAATAAAATTCTACTGCTGTTACTTATAGAATCGAAAAACACTAATTTTTTGTTTTAAATTTAAATGTTTGGGCATTTTTTAGAGGAATATTTTAAGCAAGTGCATCGAATCCAATATTTCTTACCAAATATTGTAAGTGTCATGAAACTTTTACTTACTATTTAATTACATCCGGTGAATACATAAAATTTGTATATAGTTAGTTAATGCTTCATTTTATATTAGTTTTATGTAAAGATTAGCCATGGTGGAAAGTGGTAATATTATAAAATTGATTCACCACCTGTCGCCATTGCTTTTCAATAGACGACGCTAACTTCAATTCATACATTCTCAGTTGTCAAATCTGCTTTGTTTACTTTCTGCAAGAGTCTAATAATTTGATTTCTGAAATTAAAGTGAAGAAAAATTATTTAATATGAGTAATAATAAAGTGATCATGAGGAAAAAGAAATACTGAATGTATTCTTTGGATTTCTGGAGCAGAAATTATGGGGTCACTATCAAAGATACCCACAATGTGGTTTCCAATCTTCTGAGTCGAAACTTTGGGTCTACCAATTGCGTTTTTTAGATGTACTCGTGTCTCATCATCATAAGTTTCGACGGTTTTATATATATGCTGTCGTGATTTTCCACAAAATTAAACAAATAACGACGCAAATTCATTCCGAAAATAATCTAACAGTAGGAATTTGCACGATTTTCTTGATAGGGAGTATATCCGGTGTTTGCCAGTGGAAAAGTGGTCACCCTAAGAGGACAACACTTTTTGGTCTTCCCCAGAGTTTTCGATGAAGAAGGTCCATATCGGAACCGAAAGCTCTGGGTAAGACCAGAAAAGTGTTTTCCTCTTAGGGTGACCACTTTTCCATTGGCGAACACTGGATACACTCCCTATATTCCGGAAATATTTCTGAACGATTCTCCTTCTTTTAATTCCTTATAACTCGCCATTTTAACCTAAATTATATATTAATAAAAAATACAGTGTTTTTCATTATACTTTTATATGTTTATATTGACTACTGAAAACTTTAAAATTGTGCAAACCGACGATTTTTGTCTTAAATAAGATAACTTCATAATATAACGGGTAACAGGATGTTAATTGCACGTATTTGACCATTTTGAACCACTTTTTCAAATTTTGTCAAGAAACTTTTGGCCTATGAAAAATGATTAACTTTTGAAAAAGAATTATTTTTGGCATGAAATAAAATTTGTTAATTTTTTTTTGAAACACGTAAATAATATTTACAATTTATAAACAACTCATTTGCAAAAAGGAAAAATTGAAAAATTAATTTTTTCTATCATTTTTCCATCTGATTTATCGAACATAGCTTCTTTGGCCGATAATGTATATGTCACAGTTAGAAAAGTTGCTTTGCGATCAGATTCAAAAGGGAAAGCACTGTTCTCACGAGATCGAATAGTATAGTTTTTTTTTACTATTACGCCATTTTTATTTTTACTAGTTCATAGCCGATTGGAACTGATTTGTAGGTCCTGAAAAAGATTGCCTTTAATAAACTTGGAAACTGGAACTGGTTGTGGTATGAGAAGGTTTTATACAATGGAATAAATACATTACATACAAATTTTATACAATGGATCAGAGACATAGATTTTCTTCTAAATACAGTTCCTACTAAGTATTTTTTTTTTAAATATGTGAAAATTAAAGGCCCCAGAAAAAATTACTAGTTTTTCAATTAACCTAAAATTCTTTAAAAATAAAAGATTTTTATTGGAGTTTTTGCAATTTTTTCGAGGAAACTCTTATTTTTTCTGAATTCGAAATAACATTTCTTTTTAGGATAATATTTCAAAACTATTCTCCTTAGATAATCCAGTTGACATTATTGAAAGTGTAGCTCCCGTCTTACTAAAATCTTGACTACACGCTTACTTTTAAAATAGCACCTAATATCCTAATATCCTTTTAGAGTTGATTAGGCTTTGACCTTAAAAGGAACCGTTATTAGGGCATTTAATGAACAAAAAGCTCACCTTGACAATCTCTAAAACATATCCCAAAATAAAAAAAAAATCGCATTTTGACGGCTCCATGCCATACTATGCTAAGTCGACTTAGGGCAGAATCACATTGACAGTAAAATGCTCACCGTCACCGTCAAAGCCCTCACCGTATTTCGCTGATTTACGCATTTTCATTGCAATTCTTACGCAAATTTTCCATTACGATATTACCTAGTCTCATACTCGGTGGCACTAGGTGAATATAGTATAAGAAAATTGAATAAATAAAGCGAAAATGCGATAAACGGTAAGCAAAAAAAAACTGTAGGATTTTTTGCTACAGTTTTTCGTACAGTTTTTTTGCTCACCGTTTATCGCATTTTCGCTTTATTTATTCAATCTTCTTATACTATTTTCACCTAGTGCCACCGAGTATGAGATAAGGTAATACTGTAATGGAAAATTTGCGTAAGAATTGCAATGAAAATGCGTAAATTAACGAAATACGGTGAGGGCTTTGACGATGACGGTGAGCATTTTACTATCAATGTGATTCTGCCCTTAGTCTTAGGGCCTTGACAGACTTGAGGATTAGCCGAGAGGCGACTTAGCGTAATTATATTTAAAATAATAGTTAAACTGCATTTCTACAATGTTCCACTAAGCCATCTCTCGGCTTAATTCGCAAGTGTGTCTAGGAGGTCATTATATTACTCCGAGGAATATGTTGTTCCTGGGACCAAGGTGAAAATTTGGTGGTCGGAAGTATGTTTAATGGCCTCTACACATTGGGAGCAATTTTTGTCAAAAATTGCTTTTTTGAAGGAAATTCCCTGCAGCGTTGTAGGGGGAAACGTCAAATTTCTGTCAAAAACGCAATTTTTGACGGAAATTGCTCCCAATGTGTAGACGCCTTAATACTCCAATTCGACCATTCTCTATAGACAGCATATCGTCGCATAATTCCTACATATAAAATAGATCATGAAAAACGTGATTATAATTTCAGCTACTGCCACGATTGTAAACGCTCTTGCTGGATGCAAAGAAAAATTTAAATTTTCTGTGTTTTGCAAAATTATTCTAAACTATATTCCGTGTAATTTTGTCCATTTTTAGGATTTTGACCATTCGCGATTCTTGTTTTCGGGATTTTGATTCATTCGAGATTTCAGCTCATTTGGGATTTTGTTTCCTCGAATTTTGCGTTCGGAATTTTGGCTTTCGAGATTTTGGCTTTTCAGGTTTTTGGTCGGCACCAAATAGCATTCACAAATACCCCAATTTGCCATCTTTAACCGTTTGGCTTTTAGCTCTGGTAACCAGGCAGACGGATGGAAAAACAGCAAAACGTTACATTTTGGAAGAAAAATCGCGCGGGAAGGGAAATAAAACACAAAATTTAAATAATTATCGTAAACATGAAAAATGACATCTGTTGAAAAAGTTGAATTGCTTTTCTTATAAGGTTTAATATCTGATGGGTTTCATTATTAACCACAAACTCTTTTTCATCTCAACCCCTAAATTTATTTAATCCCATATCAAGAATTCTATTGAAACATCCTTTCCCCAACTCTGTGAGTATAAAGTTAAATGGGTAAAATTTTCACCTAGTAACTCGATGGATGGTAATTATTGTCTATTAGCGCTTCATGATGAAGTGAAGAGGAGTAAGAGTAAATGAAAATTCAATAGAGTTTCTCGTTGAGAGGGTTAATTGAAGACAAATCGAGCAATTTATCCGATATCACTATACTTGATGACTTGTCGTTTCTCTTTCAATGAACAACTTTCAAACTCATTTTCTTTTATCTTTCGCATATTGTTTCTTTTTTTTTTGATTTTGGAGGTTTTTGATAGTGAAAATTGAGAATTTTCCTGTTTTTATGTTTTGTGTACAGGAAGTTCCGGATAGTGTGATGCTCTATCAGAAGCATCTTCTTGAGGCTCTAGCCACTACCAGGCCTTCACTTAGTTCGCAGGACATTGCACGATATCGTAAGATTTATGCAAAGTTCACCAACAAAGATCGTCAGGCAGCTAATAGGGATTTTGTGGCTAAAAGAGCGACTTTAGCATAATTTTCTTTTAGGTCATGAATTTGGATTGGGCAAGGTGTATGTAAGGTTTGGTTTTTTTGGAGAAATATTGTATTGTGTTTTGGAAAGTCTAAAAATGTCTCAAAGACTGATTTAGAAAAAAAAAAGAAATAAAGAAATTTCAGTAAAAATAAGTAAATCTGTTCTGTAGATAGAATTTTCATTATTTTTTTCAAGCCAATGAGAGAATTTTCTTGAAAAGCAAGTTCAGCACAATGAAAAATCCCTTTTGAAATGGAGAGAATAGCTGAGGATTTTCACGCAAATTCCAATTGATTTTGTGGTAGAGATTCAGTGAAGGATTCATTGGTAATTCTCAAAATATTCAATCGTCAGATTGGTGTGATTGAATGACAAGATATAGGTGCAGTGGATAGAAAGAGAGAAAGAGCTAGAAAAAGAAGCTTCAAACATTTTGTGAAACTAATCCCTTTCGAATGGTTTTTCTTCCAAGGTTTTCCCTCTTTTTTTTCGGGGGGCGTGAAGGAGGCGCAGAAGAAAATGGTTTTTCCCTCTTTGATTTGCCACAGAAAATACCCTTTTTCCCATTTCACAAGACTTTCTCTTATATTGAGGGTGGTATAGTGTGAGAGAGAGAGAGGGTGGGAAAATGTCTCTGGTATATTCAAAAGAAGAAAATAAAATTCCCACACAAACATTAGGAATATATACCCCAATTGTGATATGATCCTCTATTATGAGGGAAAAAGTCTCTGGAGAAAATTCTTCTCACACAAGACATTCTTATACTTTGGTTCTTCTCTTCTTTTGCTCCTTATTTATCACCCAATAAAAAGAGATTTCTTTTGCATTTTTCAACAATAAAGGAAAATTTGCACACACCAGTCCTTTTCTCACATGCCTGGCCTGGGCTTTTCTTCCTTTCACACATTTTCTATTTCTTTTTTTTCTATACATCTTTTTGCCAATTCGACATAGAGAAAATTGAATTGAGTTTTATTCCATCTATTATTCATATTGTGTTTGTGATAAGAAAGAATGGTGAAAAAGAGTTGTGCACAGACAAATCTTATTCTTTTCTTCAAAGTGAAATCTTTAAAAAATTATTCTAGAAGCTATAGTTTTATGTAAAGTTATCGGAATTTACGAAACCATGTTATTTAGGGTAAATTAAGCTAATTCAAAACCTGCTCTAAATGGAGATTTTTCGCTACTCCAAATGGAAACGTCATTGTTTTTATGATAAATACAGTAGGGGGAAGTTGGCATGGTTTGCACAGAGTGAACCTTCAAACAACGCAAATTTTCTCTTTATTTGCAAAGATCTAGTTCGTCATTTCTTAGCCATAAGATAGATAATTATTAAGCTCATGAAACGAGATGAAAAATGGTAAGTCAGCTCTATGCAAACAAAGACAAAATTCGCATCGTTTGAAGATTCACTCTGTGCGAACCATGCCTACATTCCCCTACTAAATTACTATATTTATATATTTTCTACACCATAGTTTCATTATTTAATTAATTTTGCTCCAAATAAAGCGAAATCCATTCATATTCACAAATTTTAATTTGTTAATTTCTCAGAAAAATTAAAAGTGTACCTTTTCCCCATCGAATTTTTCATCGATCGACCATGTTTTCCAATAAAAAACACAATAAAGTGACTGTTATTTATTCGTTTTGTTTAACATTTATGTCATATTTCTGGATAATTTTAGTTAAATTAAGTTTTAATCTTTATTGCTAACACTACGTGAAGTTTTCAAATGAAATAATTACCTATTTCGTGAACAAAAAGGGTTTTTCTGAAGTGTCTGCAAATATTTCAATAGGAAACCTCGGAAATATGTTTTTTGGAGAGATTTTCTTATTGTTTCAGATGGGTAAGGAGAAAACACCAGGAATAAGAACAAATCCTGCACTCAGGAGCAACTCAACAAGATTTTGGAAGCCTTTCGTTGCATTTTCATTTACACTGTTTGTCTCCAATTAGAAACTTTCCCTTGTCTCCTTTTCGATTAATTTGTTTCCAATAGAAGCATTTTACACTCGCGTATTTTTCTTGTATTTAAGAAGTTTTCAAATTATATCTAAAGAATTTTCACTAAACAGTAACATTCAAGAAGAGTCAAGGAGCAAATTTATGTAATTCTCTTCAGAAAAAATATAAACTTAATGTATTAAATCTTCTGTCAAAGTTAAAGCGTCTGGAAATGGTTTTGAATTAGGACATTTACCCTAAATACATTTTTTTTCGAATAACTCATACCTCAGTTTTAGTGTTTATTTAATGGTAAATGACAGTATACTATGATTTTTCAGGAACAAGTCACTCCGATAAATTTAGTAGTAGGCGGACCTAAAACTTTCTGTCCACAAATTAAGCCATGCATTTTAAGGCTGTCTACACACTATGAGCATTTTTTAAAAAAATTCTTTAAAAAATAACCCTAAAAAGGTTTTTAAAAAGAATCGGCTCTACACTAGTGAAAATTTTTGTAAAAAAATGGATTTTTTTACAGAAATTTGCCTAGTATGTAAGCAATTTTGTAAAAAAAACCGACCCATTTTTATTTTTTAAAAATTTTTTTAAAGAATTTTTTTAAAAAATGCTCATATGTGTAGACAGCTTAACTGAAATTTTTTACAATCTTATTTTGAATATAATGGAACAGGCACACATTTTTAATTTAGTGAAATTCAACAGATTGAAATTTTACTTCTTACTCTTTGAAAGTAAAATAAGATATAATTGTGTTTATATCAAATCAAAATTGAAATTTCAATTTATTTTTTCATTTTAAATTGAATTTTCATTTGACAGAAAGAGATTTCATCTAATTACAGTTTGAAAGATTAAAAGGTAAAATTTCAATAAATTGAATGACATTAAATTGAAAACTGTGCCATAATCAATGAATTTAATAAGGCGTCATGCGGTATTGAGACCTAAGGTGGTCTTCAGACTTAAGCTTAACTCTTTCGCGTCTTTAGGGTAATGTCATGACTCGGGGAAAAAAGTTTTTTTTGGGTATTTACATTAATTGAAATCTATCTGTTCGTGCACGACATCATAATAGAAGGATGTAAGATTCTTGGCTCATTTTCTCAAGACTCCAGTTAGATTTCAATTAATGTAAATAGCCAAAAAGAAACTTTTTTCCCCGGGTCATATATGACCCTAAAGACGCGAAAGAGTTAAGGTCCGTTCTCGAAAGTATCAAAATTGAAAAAAAGCAACCAATTTTCTTGGATTTACAAAATTTAATGGATGATTTCATTCTGAAATTCTATTCTATTCTATTCTAATATATTCTATTCTATTCTATTTCCCCTTAATAATCGTAAGTCAAAATTTTTCAAAAATTTTTACTGATAAGAAATTAGAGAAGTTAAGCCATACGGCTAGTCATTGCGTTTCAAGAATGTGCAATACGGGCTTCAGACCTAAAGCTTAGCCAAATGGTTTAACTCTAATTTCTTATCAATCATAATTTTTTAGGAAAATTTAACTTAGCATTTGATTATATTAAAGATAAATAACTTTATAGGCTCTCAAAAAGCAATAAAATTGCACACTATTTAGGATTTTGAGACCTAAGCAGTCTTTAGACGAGAGTTTTAGCCCAGTTCTCGAAGATCTCAAAAACGTAAATAGCGAGCAATTTTATTGCTCTTTGAGAGCCTAATAAATTTCAATAAATTTAAATTATTCCAAAAAAATATGATTGATAAAGAATTAGAGCAGTTAAGCTAACTAGCTAAGCCTCAGGTCTGAAACCGATACTACGGGAACTGGGCTAAACCTGTAGTCTAAATACCGCTTAAGGCTTAGTCGGCTCAGCCAAAGAGCTTAGCTGCTGTAAGTTCTCAATAAGCAATATTTTTGATTTTTTTAAATTTAATATTGTTATTTATAACAATTAGACTAAATATTGTCTTAGAAAATCATTATAATTTCTGGTACTTTAGAAAAAACCAGAACTGAGCTCAGTCTCTAGTTAACCCTTTAACGACGAGACACTTTATACGGACTGAAAATCAACAATAAAAATTAAACTGAGAAACATAATCAATGATAATTCTTACATCTAACCTTGGAAAGTCCAACAGAGTCTGATTTGGTGTATTTTGTGCTTCTATGAACGATAGGGACAAGAATAGCCTAAAAATTTAAGCGAATTTTCTGACAATACCAATGAATAATATTTTTCGCTTTAATGAAAAATATTACATATGAGTATTGTAGTTTTTATTGCCAAAAAGGTTTTGCTTAAAAAAAATTGAAAGTATGAAAAATAAATAAAATCAATTATGAATTTGAGAATTTAAAAATTCGCCATTTTTGAGCATAAATATTTACTCGTAGCAAATATCTGGAGATTTGCAAAAATATTCTAGATTCCTTCAACCTTCTATTTTACAATTATGTATAGACATAAGAAAAAATAACTTTGGGTAGTCAGGAAAAATTATTTTCTTTATGGGACACCGGTGTTCCAATCGTCCTTAAAGGGTTAAGGGGTGTGCAACAACCGTTGAAACCGAATAAACGTGAAAATAAGTTTGTTCAAGTAGCGTTTTGATCATTGACGTACAAGTTTCATTTGACGTTTGTCCGGTTTCAAACGGTTCTTGCACATCTGCTCTAGTCTGAAGACTATTTTAAACAAAAAACATTTAAGGAAACATTCGAAATTATTTTTGCTCAGTTTGTAATTGTTTTCTGCAGAGCATTTTGAGTTTTGAAGGATAAATTAATATGTTCAAAATTTTCAAAAGATTCATTTTAATCCGTTATACATAGAAAATTATAAATTTGTAAACCAAGAAAATCAAAATAATTTAATGTCAGTAGGAGTGGACTGTAGATACCAGAATGAATGGAAGTTATTTCGGACAAAAAAAATTATACAATGCGATTCTAATTTCAATAGAGTCAATTCATTGATTTCTATATTTCTGCAATATTAATATTGCACATATTCTAAGAATATATTTTCTTAGAGATATATTCTTAGATATAAAGAATATATTCATATATGAATATATTCTAGATAGAATATGATATATGAATGTATAGAATACGTTCATATGTGAATATATTCAGAGTTATTAATTATTCTCATTACAATTTCACTCGTTAAAAAATATGTCTCAGGTTCTTATACTCAACAAAAGCAGTTTTAAAGTTTGTTTTTTAATGCTGGAATTTTCATATACTTTTTAAAGGTATTTAAAATTTTTAGGGGTCGACTCTATCGGAGTTGTACTGTACATCAATTTGGGTTCATTGCCGTCTTAGCATTGGTAACCTACCTCCACAACCAAACTGTAAATTAAATTTAATCTTAAGAAACTGTTTGGGTCTTAATTTAAAATTATAGCTTTTCGGTGTAGGCTGTTGCTTTTATGTATATCATTTTTTTTACCGGAACAAAGTATCTACATTTCGTAATTCCGTATTGAGAAAGTTACAAGAAAACGACCATGTGCTATGAAGTAGTTCAACTGGAAAAATTGCAATTTGATGAAAATTGAATTTGCGGATGTAACGACAGAAATCACAGGACATTCGACCTCGTCTTGCACTTTTTTTCAGCTTCTATCACCGTACACATATTGGATTTTTCCCATGTGCATCGATAAATGGGTTGCAAAATAATTAAATGAATGCGACAAAATTGCATCTTGATGGAAAATTTTCTCATTTGCAATCATTGCCAGGTACGTTCATCCAATATTAATTCTTCCATCTCCCATCAACATTGCGGAAAAAAAATCCTATCATAAATAACAAAATTGTGGAGAAGGAATAAAAATATGAATAACATTTAACTTTAGGGTATTTTTTTATAAGAGGAATCTATGTGAGAAATATCAAGGAGGAATGGATAATTGAAAATCTTGATATTTTACAATATAATAATATTGATGTTGTGAGGAAGTGAAAAAAAAGTGCCATTGGGGATAAAAAGCAGCATTTTGTTAATTTGTCTGAGAGACTTCAATATCTTGGAGGTTGTTGGCAGTCAAGAAAATGTGAAAGCAAGAGAAAAGCGCCAAGGATCAATTTTCCATCCATGCTAAAATTATTCTTGTCTTCTTGAGACACATTCTGATAAAAAGAGGAAAATGCTATATATGTAAATTCACAACATACTCTTGGGCCTTTATCAACACAATATTCAAGATTTTAACTCAATTTTGAACACGGTGGAAAATTGCAATATGGTGTATTTTGTAGGGTGTCATGGGGCTAATTGGACGTGAAATCGTCGAATGAAAATTCAGCCGGGTAGCAAAATGACTCTTATACACTCTTGATACTTTGCACAACACAATCATCCAACAATATCAAATGTTGTGCCAACAGCAACCACTTGACAATTTTCAAGGAGCTTTTTCATGCTCAAGTTACGGTGGAAATTGAAAGACAATTGAATTTTATTCTTCAACACTTCCCCGAGGGACAGTAGAAAATGAGATGAGTATATTTTGCTGAGATATGAAGAGTTCCCTGAAAATGTACTACAATTCCTCCTGAATTATAGCCAAATTTTGTCTGGAACTTGAAAAGTCTCAATTTTGCATTTTTTTATTCGGAAGCAAAAATTCGATCTATTGAAATTTCGAAAGACACGTCGTACACACCTCTCTCCGATATCCGGCTGACGTGGGAACAAAATGACATTTGGGTTTTTCGAATCTGGTCAACGGTTTTTCTGTTTTGCGTTGTGTGAAATTATTTTCTGTCCAAAAACAACATAATTTTCTTTGTGGTGCGCTTATATTTTATTTTGTATCACAATAAAGTATCAAAGGCTTTGATAAAGTGAAAATAACATTTTAATTTATGATGGACAAGCTGCATACTGCCAGTGGCACTGTCATCTGTCAGTGATTGGCAGCTGTCAGCCGGATATCGAAGTGCCGGATAACGGAGAGAGCTGTGTACTTGCAAATGAACCATCAGTGAAGCATTATTGATTAACGCTTTAACCCTTTAAGGACGAGAAGCTTTCCGCTGAGCGAAATTCAATGAAATCAAGTTTCCCTCGATATTTTAGCCTAAATAAGAGATTTATGGTTAAAAAGAAATTTTCCCATCCCAAGGAGTCCTGGAAAACTATGGGTCATATATGACCCAATCGTCCTTAAAGGTAAAAAAGCACAAAATTTTCCAGACGACTAGTTTACTCGTTTGCTCTGTTATTTTTGAAGGATAAATAACTTGAATATATTTGTAATAATAAAAAAAAATATTTAGAGTACGAGTAAAAATTAAAACGATCAAAAAATAATTTTAAAAAATCTTATTCAATTTTTGGTCTCAAAGAATCTAAATATTTTTTATAAAGCAAGTAGCTGGAGATTTGCAAAAAATATCCTAGATTCCTACATCTTTCTACTTCGTGATTATGTACAAACATTAGAAAGAAATAACTTCAGGTAGTCAGGAAAAATTATTTTCTCTATGGGTCACGGGTGACCCAATCGTCCTTAAAGGGTTTAAGGACAAGAAGGTAAAAATCGAAGGTCAGAAAAAATAATTTTTCTACCTTATTAGAGCAAAATACAGCTTTAGGAGGCCATAGGAAAAATCTCATTTTTGGGTCACGAGTGACCCAATCGTCCTTAAAGGGTTAAAAACCGGTAATAAACCCAGATAACCTTATAGTAGCTCAGATTCTTTACAGGGGATTTTAAAATGCGTGCAACTCGGGGTGCTTGCAATGTAATGCGTGAAAATTCGATTGTGAATTGAATTTTGGGGGTAAAGAATCGCATTGATCAAATTGTTCTTGGCGATCGAAATAGATGAAATTTGTTTAATGCGCATTCTCTACGCCCAAAATTCAACTCACAATCGAATTTTCAAGTACTCCGAGGTTGACTGTGAAGAATCTATAATAAGCTTATCTGGGCTTATCACACTGGTCATTATCCATTTTAAATAGTTTTAATATAGAAGGCCAACAGAAGAAAAAAAGTTCATTGAAATCGATTAGGGTAAGAGTTCATAATTTTGGACAGTTTCTAAATTTGGACACTTTGATGGTAATTGGACACTAAATATAAATTGATTAAAATTATGGTTTTTTATTCCAATATTTGATATATAATGAATTTTATCTAAATATTTGTTTTTTGGAAGATTTTAACACTAAATTCGTTAAATTTTGAATATGATTTGAGTTAAAATTGCTTTGTTGAAATTTCAGTGTGAGCAATTGCTTTGACAGAATTTCGTTTTTACTTCAGTCTCATTTAGCTGTGGTGAAGTATACTAACAATTTTTCCTTATAATTTTGCATTATAATCCTTTTGAGTTTTTATTAATCGTGTCGGAATACTTATTGCAATGTAATCATGTTATATTGCTGCTGTTGTATCCCGTGTTGGAAGAATCCGCTAAGTCCATGTGTAGATCGCCCAGGAGCGCCTTCCTCGTTATGTGGATGCGTCTTTCATGCTCCCAGGGCGGGACTCGAACTCACAACTGTGAGAATCGAGCCAGAGATCTCATCCGCCCAAGAACCAACGGTCTTGCCTATTGCGCCACTGAGACACGTTTTTGAGTGATATTAAATAAGCATTGAATATTGTGTTAATTCACGTTAATTGTGATTTGTACATTTGGTCTGAAGTGAGATATACCTTGTGAATATTGTGTTTTGTGTAAAATATGGACAATTTTCTCAGATTCTTAACTGAGGTGATACTCCTCATTTTGGACAAACGTTTTCTCTCGAAATTTCGTGAAGTTTCAGCTGTTTTGATGACTAGGTTGTATAAATGCCTGGAGAACCAAGGAGCATCATCTCTACGAACGATATGTAGTGAGTTGGTACTTGGAGTACCGATGTCGACTCATTTTAATGAATGATATGGAAAGTTTCCGGGCTTCTTATGATATTCTACGGTTCACTTATATAAACTGGAAGAGGACTTGGTAAGATAGTTTCTAGAAATGGACAACAATGGACTTCCTATTGAGGCGAATTAGCTGTCCAAATATACAGCCAAGGTGTCCAAAATTCGAGTCAAATTCACCTCTACAGATCAATTCATTTTTAAACGTATTAAGACTAATTTTAGTAAAAACAAAGACGATAAACGGCTTGCGAAGTTTCTAAACAACAATTCTGAAAAGAGAGTAACAAAAGAAATCAATTAGTATTGAAAATATCGCACTTCAAACTTGGAATATTGATGCTTATAAGAACCTTTTGTCCAAAATTATGAGCCTTTGCCCTAATTGAATTAATTAAATAATTCAAATTAATAATTAATTGAATTTTCCGATCTCTTTTCACTCTTCCCAGAAGCGTTTGTAATATGTAAAAGCGATTAGAAGGCTGTTCAACAGGACACATGGAAAAATCGATTTTTTGTGGTTATCATATTCGTAATCTATGACTATCATAATGTGCCTATACACACTGAGAAAAAATAGGGTGCGATTAACTTTTCTCCTCAGAACTTTAACACTTTTAGGTGTAAAAATATATCAACATTTTTTAATGTTAATTTTACACCTTTTTATGGATAAAATCACCATGAAAAAGGGTAACTTTAACCCCCAATACACCTAAAAAGGGTAATATTTACACCGATTTTGGATCAATACTGCAGGGTAAAATTAACATTTCGTCGGTTCCGAATAAGACTATTGTAAGTCTACTTACAATAGTCCATGTTATTTTAACTTTTTTGGATTTCTCTCAGTGCAGTAGATTCTCGCTTATCCGTGTAAGTGGGACCAAATTGTCACATGGATTTTAAGATTGATACAAAGAAAATAACGATTGCAAAGAAAATATCGTGCGAAAAGAACAGCCATATAACTATATAGCGGTCTTCAGACTAGAGGTTTAGCCCAGTTCCCGAAGGTATCAAAATCCTATATAGCGAGCAATTTCTTTGCTCTTTGACAGCCTAATAGGTCATTTATCCTTAATAATCCAATCCTAAGTTAAATTTTCTCAAAGCATCGTGAAAGATAAGAACTTGGAGCAGTTAAGCCATATGGCTAAGCCTTAGGTCTGAAGCCCGTATACGTTGATATGAAGACCAATAAACTCTAAGCCTAAGTTTCCTCAAAATAATGCCCTCAGGAATTTTCCAACCCTTCTCATTCCTTTAACTTGTTAATTTCCTCTCGCACAGCGTACCGCTTAATTTATTGTTATAAACATATTTTAAGGACAATAAATTTGAAAATCCAATCAGTGTGGTTTAAATCCATTTCCTGCCCAATGTAAATTTACCACTGTGGTTGGTTATGTATGGAAAATGCCTCTCGAATAGGATGGGGTTTGGGGTAAAATTTTACAAGAAATGGGCGATATTTTACGAGTGGTTGTCTCCTTGAGAAGAAGTTGCTGTTGCGGTGAATTTAATCAAGTGAATAACTGCGAAATACTTCCGCGAAAGAGAGAACTTTTCCATATATGAACCATCTTCGAAAATTATACAGAAAGTGGATTTTCCATGGGAAAACTTTTCCATCCTGCACCATCCAAGAATCTTCTTCGCGTGGTAACTTTTCAAGTGTCTACTTGTGAAATTTTCCATCCCTTTCTACTTATGAAGAACAAATGTGTACAATCTAATGTTTCTCTTTTGGCAATAATGAAGTAATTAGTAAAATGATTTATTCACTTGAGGAATTTTCTCTGGGAGCTTCTTGTAAAGTTTTGGCTGTTGAGGAGACTTTGGGAAAAGGGCGCGAAAATGAAGAAAAATGAGCAAAAGAGCTATTCAACTTTCTTGTTTTCCAACAAAATGTGATTAAATATCTTGGATGAATGTTCTTTTTTTGGGTGGTCTTGGGAGAAAGAGAGAGAGTTCAAAAAGGGAATATTTACATGAGAAAAGTGTAATTACCATAATTTTTCTTGTGCCACAAACACTGGAAAATTCATTGAGTTGAGGAAAAGTGCATCAATTTGGTAAAAGTTTCACTTGTATACTTTATAAACACTTTTTCTAAAGTATACAACAAGTAATAATGAACTTTTCTGTAGATGAAAAATGCACAGAAAATGAGATATAATAATGCGAAATGTACATAAATTTATTTCCTAAATCTTTACAATCAACATGTTCATTGTGTTACTATATTTTGCGATTAAAATTTACAATCAACAAAAACTAGACAAAAAAAGTCTTCATTTTTTTCATTTCAGGTGACTTACCCCAAATAGATGGTCCCTCTGCTTTCGATAAGTAATTTCCCCGAGGAAAAAAAGCCCAAAAGGTAAGAAATGTGGGAAAAAAATCAAGAGGAAAATTTCCTAATTGGTTTAAAAGACTAACAAATGGCTGCAAATGAAGCAACAGCAAATTTATTTCCTTTCTCCTCATTATACAATTCTTACATTGAGTGTGAAGTATGAAAAAAAAACTTTTCTACCTCTTCAATTTGAAATTTTCTTCTGTCTCTGCTCTCTTTTCATCATTATTTTTTTTGCCCAGAGTTTCTCAAACTTGCGATCAAAATTTAATTTTGTTTTTAATGGCTCCGGAACATCTTTTAGATCAGGAAAATTTCATTAAATCGAGATTTGAATCCCTTTCTTTCTCACATGCTTTGAATATGTCTATCTCATTCTTTCGCACTCTTCTTCTTCTTTTAAACATCACCCCAAATTCAATTTAGCTCAATAGAATTTGGAGTGCGAAAGAATGAGACAGACATATGCAAAGTTCATGGGAAAGAAAAGGATGTGAATTTTTAATTTCATGAAATTTTCTTGATCTAAGAGGTGTGTCGGAGCCCTAATGGCTCCGGAACATCTTTTAGATCAGGAAAATTTCATAAAATCAAAATTCACATCCCTTTCTTAAAAGCTTTATATATGACTATCCCGCTCTTTTGAACTCTTCTTCTTCTTTTAAATATCACACCAAATTAAATTTGGTTCAATCAAATTTTGACTCCGAAAGAGTGGGATAGACTTATGCAAATCCTATGAAAAAAGGGACGCTAATTTTGATTTCATGAAATTTGACCGATCTGAAAGTTGGGCCGTAGCCATAATAAAACAGAAGAAAAGGAAATGTATGTAGATGGTTTAGTTGTTGATCCAATTGAATTCTTGCAAGTTCAAGTCGCTATTCGCTCTACACTCTCATAGGCTATTACGAACTGACAAATACCTTTACGTCGTTTTACTCACATTGTAAAATTAGTAAATTCTTTACAAAAATGGGTAGATTTCTTGTCTATAATAATTTTCTGATTATGATCTCAGGATCTCCAGGAACCGTTACTATTTAAGTCTATTTCGGGATACTGTGTTACAATTCTGCAACCCTTATGATCTGTTAGTCTGACAGACCGGGGAATCTTCTAGTTGGGATGTCGTTTAGGTTAGAAGAACTGGGAAAGAGTGAACCATTTATAAGTACCTTATGGTTATCAGCTTAGGGAAGGGTGGCGTAATTTCACCAATGCATTTCTTTCGAAAGTACCTACTTTTGAGAATATAAATAACTAAATAACGGTCTAGGAATTGTGCTGCCTATAGTAAGGTGCGGTAACCGGATCGTTTTCCGTAGAGTGCTACTTCAACGCATGTTTTTGGACCGATGAAATTCCTTTTTACTTCTGCTAAATACATAGAATTATTCACTAATTTATTCAGAAACATAATATAAAAGGAATTATCAAAAATATTAAAGAAAATTTATAAAATAATTATAATAATATTGAAAT
Source organism: Phlebotomus papatasi (assembly GCF_024763615.1). Classification (NCBI taxonomy): domain Eukaryota; kingdom Metazoa; phylum Arthropoda; class Insecta; order Diptera; family Psychodidae; genus Phlebotomus; species Phlebotomus papatasi. Next base: position 32,244,043 of record NC_077223.1, on the reverse strand, counting down.
AAGTTAGCATTCACTAAGTGGATCGCCTCTTCGCTAGTTGGGTCAAATGGTATTTTAATTGGATCACTCAATTTACAAGAATATTATCGACAATTCTGAAACCATTCCGTGAGATCTTCAGCAGTAACCACAGCCCTTTCCAATGAGAAGGACTTTGGCTTGCGCATGCTGAGCTCTGAATGACGCTGACAAAGAAAAAAAAACAATAAATGTTTCCAATTAATCAGGTGTCATTAGCGAAAATATCTCTGAAGGAAAGTTTTTAGTACAGAACTCAGCTGGAACAAGTTTGAAATGAGTTGATTACACTCACTTATTTAATGGATAAAAATATAATTCTTGCTTTTTCTCAAAGCTGAATAGTTATATTATGTTACTGTATTGACTATATTACGGAAATAAAAATAGAAATATTATTTTAAGTGGATTTTATCTAGTTAGCGTTGTCATAACAATCCACATAGCGAAGTGCCCGGATTAGCGCACTTGACAGTATTTTAGATAGAAAATTTTAAGAAAAAGAACGAGACATTGTTAGTTTAAATATGGTTCGTATTCGTTTGGCAAGAAAGTTTTGAATGAAATCTTAGCTGCGTGAAACTGAAATCAATAACACCGCATCAAGTTTAGAAACGAATCGGAAAGAGAATATTTCTAACAATCAGGATTTTAGCTAAAATGCACCATTACTACACTCAGAAAAATAATCGAGTAAAACTTACTCGAATCGATGTTGAATTAACTCTTTTTTGTTGTGATTTTCGATTAACAATATTTTAGAGTTGATTTTACTTCTATTTAGGTGTAATATTCGGAAGAGTTGTTTTAACTTTGTTTTCCTAAAATTTGACAAAAGAGTGTAAATACTCTTTTTAACACTGAAAATAACTCATTTTAAGAGTTAAAACAACTCGTTTCAAGAGTTAAAAAAAAATCTTTTTATAGTTAGAATAATTCTTTCAAATCCCAAAATGAATATGTTTTGCAATTTTATGTTTTATTTTATTTTATTATTTTCTTTATTAATATTTTCTTGACCTCAAGTTCCCTATGTTCCGAGCGAAATATCACTTATGATGCAAGCACATGTCTTTATGAAGCACTGTTACTGTGTTATCACACTTGCACATTAGAATTTTAATATGATTCACAATAATTGTCGCTGGTGAGAGTCCAAATGTATAATTTGTGTGTTTGAATCATTTTATATTCAAAATTTGATCTATTTGTTGATAAATCGGTAGACTTGGCCCGCAAAATTTGATATAAATTGATTTATAGCATTAATGCGAAAAATTAATGCGATTTTCTCTTTAATTTTTTAATGTGAAAAATATTTATGCTTTAGGTAAATTTGAACTTATTTTTGCAGGCCAAGTTCACTTCTTTATCAATAAATAGAAAAACCCCAAATATTAAGTGACTCAAAGACACAAATAACATATTTGGACGCTCACAAGTGACAATTAATGTGAATCACATTAAAATTTTAATGTGCAAGTGTGATAACGCCGTTAGGCATATTTCTAATTGTTGTTCCTTATGAACTTTGTCACACGAAAATCTTCTCGACTGAAGTATATTGTTAAAACGAAAACACTTAAGCATATACTTCAGTCAAGATGAAATTTTACATCGAGAAAGAGTAATAATTACATTTATATCCGACGAATTAATTCAACTCGCACGCAGAGTTGTTTCAACTTTATCTACTAAAATTTACAACGAAAAAGAGTAACAATTACATCGATATTCGTAGAGTTAATTCAACTCTGCCAGAGTTGTTTTAACTTTTTAGGTTTTTTGTAGGGACTAGGTTCAAAACCGTTTCAGCAGAATCTGGATTGGTTTCGTCTATTGAATGCATTTATAGTTTACGCCTAAAAACCTTTCGAGATGGATCGTTGCATTACCATTCGGGATTTACGAAATGTTCGTAAATCATATAATTCATTAAGAAAAGCTCCTAACCGTTTGTACTTTTTCCACAAACATTGTTCGTAACATGATCATTTGACGAGAATTTTTTGTTCTATTTTTGTTGTATTATGGAGGTTGTTTTCCAATGATAAGCCGGCGATGGGCAAAGTAGAATATTAGTGTAGAGTCTCCATATATTGGTTAACAGTATATACCAACAACATTTTGGTTGAAATTAAAAAGCAATTTAGATTATTGTGAAGATGTTAGTCAGTTTGAGAAACTTTTGTTTAGATTTTCTACTTTTTCTTCTCTTCTGGGGCCAATTATGTGTCTTTTGTGGCTAAAGCTGTCTACACATTATCAAAAAATTCTGTAAAAAATGACATTAAAAAAAGTTCTTTAAAAAAATCGCCTCCAGACTAGTGAAATTTTTTTTAAAAAAACTGGATTTTTTACAGAAATTTGTATAGTGTGTAGGCGATTTTGTAAAAAAACGACCCATTTTTTTTAAAAAATCAAGGTTTTTTCTTTAAAAAAATTCTTTTAAAAAAATGCCTCTACACACTGGGACAATTTTTTACAAAACAGTTTTTTAAAGAATTTTTTAAAAAATCACAGCAACTCGAGACATTTTTCATGAAAATTTGTCATTTGAGTGGTGGAAAAAGTGTGAAAAGTGTTTGTTGGAATTCCCTGGGATAGTTGTTAGTGAATGTTCGTGGAAAATTTTCCAAAATTGCGAAAGTGCAGTGTTTTTCTACAGAAGTTGTTCCCAGTGGAATCAAAGCCAGCTGTGGAGGAACATTTTCGCTGATTTTTCTTTTGAAGTTGCCGAAAGTTGTGATGTCTGTGTATTCTTGAAGATTGTTATGGTACAGTAACCTCGTGCACCAAATTAAAACATGAATGGAAAGAAGGAAATTGAAGAATTTTGGAACATGAACCTGGTAAATCAATCAAGACAATAGACCTATTCAGAGCCACTGAGGAGATCCTAGTACATACAAGAGTCATCCGTAGTTACCACAGCCCATCACTTGAAGCCCCAGAACCACCTCCCATCATTCATCCTTTTCAACCACGATGGAAATGTTCCCATCCGGAAGCACAAGGATGAGATGGCTACAAACTTTTGCTTCCTCCATGGGACTCCTGCTTGGACAGTAGTGGATAGAGGGAGAAGGCTTTAATGTACACCGGATAACCAATAAAAGATTTCGGATTGGAAACCAAGATATGAGAATTTATTTTTCATAAAATTTATCATAATTATCACCAGTGTCCGGAATCAAATCAGTGTCATCCAGTATCCGGAATCAAATTTGTAGAGTTGCACTGGATCAATTTTTGCAGGAATTTTGGTGAAGCACTTTCTAATTATTCCTCAAAGTCCTTCCCCTCATCCACTATCATGCTCTTCCAATTGTAGTCCTGAATTTTTTGCAGGAATAGCTTTGCAATAAAATCAGCGAGTTTTTTTTTAGCATATTCATAGTACTTACGTCAATGTTCTTGGTTACAAATACTCCTGTTCATCCAAACGTATCCATAAGTTTTCCTGAAGTCCTGAAGCTTTTCCAGAAAGAGCTGCTGATCAATGGAATCTAGGATCTTTTGAGCTGCACACCTTCTTCTCCACTCTACCCATTGTTCCTGGTAACAAATTTGTCCTTCCGAGTAATTTCTGCGGTTCTTCTGATGAGCATGTCTTGGTTTCCAGATTATCGCAAAGAAAAACAATTTCTGTACATAAATAACTGCGATAGTCACACAAAATTTTTAGGGAAAAACAACATTTTGAGGTTATGTTCACACACTCCGGAATATTGATTCCACTGGGAACAACTTCTGTAGAAAAACACTGCACTTTCGCAATTTTGGAAAATTTTCCACGAACATTCACTAACAACTATCCCAGGGAATTCCAACAAACACTTTTCACACTTTTTCCACCACTCAAATGACAAATTTTCATGAAAAATAATCCCAAGTGAAATGCTGAGAGTAATCTGTCAGAAATTTTTTACAAAAATTAAGTCTAGTGTGGAGGCATTTTTTTTAAAAAAATTTTTTAAAAAACAGTTTTTTTTTAAAAATTTTTTAAAAAATTTTTTAAAGAATTTTTTTAAAAAATGCTCATAATGTGTAGACAGCTTAATGAGGAGAAAGCCTGAAGAATCGTTAAGAAAAAAAATATTCCCATACTCATTTCTTGCCAATTTTCGAGGGGTGATGAAGAAAAAAAGAGAGAAAAAATTCTAAGGAGAAGGAGTAGTGTTGAGAAGAGGGCAATATTTGAGTTTTGTCATGATAATTTCCTCCACCCGCAGTTGAGCTTTTTATCGTGGCGACAGAAACAATGTGAAGCGCTTCTTGCTTGGGGGTTGGCTTATCGCTCAAGGAACACACACCATATCTTGCAGATTTATATTTGCAATGGCTTTTGTATGTCACCCACAATTTCAATTCTTCTGCACCATAATGTAGAATTTGTACCGCTTGGTTATATCTTTTTTATAGGGGTTGGAGTACTCATCCTCTTGTAGAACTTTCTCTACCCCATGGTTTGAGGTTATTTTATTCAATTTCCACTCCACATTCTTTTTTTTCTTGGTTTGTAACTTGTAGGTGGTTAGTTGGTATGTGTTTGTGGTTCTTTTTCTTCTCTCTCAAATGGTTCGCGATGAAGACTTTTATTTCCATTGGATGTTTCTGCTCTCTTTTCCAAAATATAAGAAGGGTAGAATTCTTCTTTGTGTGACACACTAAATATTTTTTTATCATTCACCGGAAAGTGTGATTCTCCTCTCCGGACAATGAAGTGGCAAGGAGAGATGCCACACTGGAAAATGAGATGGGTGGTCTTGTGGAAAAGATTGTACATGATGCTGGAAAATTCACGAGAGTGTGGGGAGGTTATCAGAAGCTATGATCATATTATGGCATTATGAGGGCAAGAAAAGCGAGAAGAAAGCACTACGGAAGTGTCTCAAAGTGTTGGTTATTGTTGGGTAGGTGGAAAGACGTTAAAAATACCCTCTATATAACGTGTGGAAGAGAGAATAGACACGATGGAAATTTTCATGGCTTTTCTTCATAACATTTTCGTGTTTTGGCGGAGGAAATAGCAGAAAGCTCCTATATGGGAAAGACAGAGAGGAAAGCTCATAGAGAAACGACAATGACTTTTGTCCTTCTTTTTTATTCATCTTTCTTCTTGGAGATAAAGGAAAATGGCGTCTTATAATGGAAGAAACTATAAAGAAAAGAGCTTTTCAGCTCTGAAAGTTTTATTTTATATTTAAACTTTGTTTCTAATAAGCAATTTGGCTCTTGGAAATCAGTACAAATTCATCCATCGCAATCCGCTTTTATATTTCTAATACTTTCAACGTCATTTTTACAATAATAACAATTCCATATTCTAGAAGGAGGATTTTTTTTGTGATTTGATGTTGTCTTCCTCACCTCTTTGTCGGTGTCTTATCGAAATGCCGTGTCAAGTTACAAAAGGGTATAAGAGGGTAGAAGAGTTTACAGGAGAACATGAGTTGAAAGAGATGACTTTCGTAGAAAGCTCGCTTCATAAAAAACAGTGATAAGTCTAAGCCTAGATCAACAAAAGGCGAGATTGTTAATGTGCCGTAATTGCGGGTGACTTCTAGAACTTAAGGATTTCCTTTACCGATCCAATCGATTTATTCAATGGATAAAAATATTATTTTTGCATTTTCTCAAAGTTGAATAGTTATATTATGTTACTGTATTGACTATATTACGGAAATAAAAATAGAAATATTTATTTAAGTAGATTTTATCTAGTTAGCGTAGTCATAACAATCCACATAGCGGAGCGCCCGGATTAGCGCACTTGACAGTATTTTTAGATAGAAAATTTTTAAGAGAAACGAAACATTTGTTAGTTTAAATATGGTTCGTATTCGTTTGGCAAGAAAGTTTTAAATGAAATCTTATCTGCATGAAACTGAAATCAAAACACCGCATCAAGTTTAGAAGCGAATCGGAAAGAGAATATTTCTAACAATCAGGATTTTAGCTAAAATACACCATTACGTTACTATTACCAGGTTTAAAATCATGTTTGATCGGTGAGAACCGTTCTTAAACATTAGAATTAAAGAAAAGCTTATGATCAGGACGGTGTCAAAATCACTCGCACTTACGATAAAACAATTCGTGAATTATTTTTAAAATACGCAGAATTCACTATAATTGCGGATTTTAACTGGAGTTATCAAATCCGCATTTTTCAATTTGTCACCGCTCTTGAGCTTAAACGATAAAAAATACCAATTTTCGGTTTTCGGTGATCTCTAATAAAAAAACATTATATCTAGATTTTCTTTTTCTTGTCACATCCCTGCAATTCCTGCAAAAGTACATTTTTCCTGATTTTTCACAAAATTTACTTCTACGATTTCATTTTTGGATATGTTTTGGAGGTAATTCAGCCGGGAATTTCGTCCATAATCACCCTTGAACGGAAAAATCCATCTTGAATTATAAAAAGTCAAAGGTTAATCACTATGCGGCTCAATTTTCATTTGATTTCTTCAAATTTGGATTTTTTTGAAAGGTCCTGAAATTTCCGACCCGACTGCATCGGTTTTAATTGTCGATAAAGTCGATAAAGTAACGGCAATAGAATAATTTTTGAAAATATTTATTTCTATAGATTTTTAGACTTTCTATCGCCTTGGAGGCCAAACTGTAAGAGATATCGATTTGTGGCCTTCGTCGAAATAATAATTCCTGATGTTATCTTAAAGGTATATTTGTGTACTTTTACCCCCTTCTCCCTAGCCTTCTTTATCCCCCCTACAATTCCTAAAAAAAACATCTTGTTCAGATTTTTCTCACTTACACTAACGGCCAAAACATTAAATACACCCTTCGTAAGTTTAAATACACGTGATTTGGACCGGGAAAACGCTGTAATATCCAGTTCTATTGACTGAAATAGTTTCATATATAAACTTAAGAACAGTTTTAAACAAAATTTGAGAAAATACATGAGCTACAAAATTTATAATTTGAGGATCAGTCAAAAATTAGCTTTTTGGAAAAAAATGCAAAAGTAGCCCCACATTCTAAAACTGATCTAATCTTTTAATAATCATTTAATATAGGCTAAATACTATTAGTAAATATTATTAAGAGTCAGAAAAACTGAAAATAATACCGAGGGAATATTTTTGGTACGGATTGTGGTCGGTTTCCGGTGTGATGTGTTCTGAAAGGGGTTTCTTCTTTGAATATTGAAATTTTCAGCCCAAATTCTACTTTTTCATATATTTTTTATTATTTTTCAAATTACTATTTATTATTGTTGCAATTTCATTTCTTTTACTTCATTATTTTATTTAAAAAACATGAATAAAATCATCAAATTCAGTTTTCCTCGAAGAATTTTCCTTTAGCTTTGGTAAGCGCCTCACATATTCGAGACATCCTGTTGATCAATTTCTACAAAATGTCTGAAGGAACTTTGTCCACACATCCTGAAGTGTTTCTACCAAGATTAGAACTAATGTCGGCGTCTTCTCTCGAACCATCTGGTCTAGAAAATTCCAGAAAATTTCGATGTCGTTACAATTGGGTGATTGGGGTGGCTAATGCATGTATTTTAGGACCCTGCGTTTCTCTTTCTCAAGAAGGAAACCTCTACAAAGCTTTGAGGAATGCTTGGGATCGTTATCCTCTTGGAAAAAAAACCCACGCCCAATAAACCGAATGCGTTAGACACGCCAGTCACCCGATTGTAGCCTCATTGCAATTTTCTTGGATTTCCTCGACCACAAGGTTCGAGATTAGGCGCGACATCAGTTCTAATCTTGGTGGAAACACTTCAGGATGTGTGGGCAAAGTTCCTTCAGACATTTTGTAGAAATTGGTCAACAGGATGTCTCGAATATGTGAGGCGCTTACCAAAGCTAAAGGAAAATTCTTCGAGGAAAACTGAATTTGATGATTTTATTCATGTTTTTTAAATAAAATAATGAAGTAAAAGAAATGAAATTGCAACAATAATAAATAGTAATTTGAAAAATAATAAAAAATATATGAAAAAGTAGAATTTGGGCTGAAAATTTCAATATTCATATAGAAGAAACCCCTTTCAGAACACATCACACCGGAAACCGACCACAATCCATACCAAAAATATTGCCTCGGTATTATTTTCAGTTTTTCTGACTCTTAATAATATTTACTAATAGTATTTAGCTTATATGTATTAAATGATTATTAAAAGATTAGATCAGTTTTAGAATATAGAGCTACTTTTGCATTTTTTCCCAAAAAGCTCATTTTTGACTGATCCTCAAATTATAAATTTTGTAGCTCATGTATTTTCTCAAATCTTGTTTAAAACATTCTTAGGTTTATATATGAAACTATTTCAGTCAATAGAACTGGATATTACAGCGTTTTCCCGGTCCAAATCACGTGTATTTAAGCTTACGAAGGGTGTATTTAATGTTTTGGCCGTTAGTGTAGGCGGAAATATCGTTCATAGTCACTTTTGACCGGAAAAATCGCCAACTTGAATTATGGAAGTCTAAAGTCAACCATTCTATATGGCTCAATTTTAACTTTATATTTGCTCAAATTTGGATTTTTTGAATGATCTTCAAATTTTATTAAATCTTGTGGAAACAATCAAGAGTTTATTTAAAACAAGTAATACTGATTTTCTACTTTACTATTTATCAATTTTGTAATTATTTCCTTATAATTTATTAACCTGTTTGGAACGATAGTAAACTACTAATATAGAAAATTCAAACATTGTACCAAAAGACAACCCACGAAGAGGACTTTCTCGTGAATTCGAACATTCTGCAAAGTTGGGTGGAATTGCCATATCTTTTTTTTTTAATATTTTGCCTAATCACAGATATATTTTCATCAAACAGAGAAAAGCAATTTGAAGATCAGTTTCGAAATTTAGTTTGGCAATCTTTCGCTTTTAGAGGAATAAAATAAACGAAAGTTGGTAATATTCATGTTCTTTTATAACTTCGACCACTCAGAATATAAGTCGAACAACTCGATTTTTTACAAAAATCGTTTTATTTGCTTTTTGGATATTTCTTTATACACTACCTTCCCTGTGAATATCATACTTGAAAGATAATTATTTTCAAAGTTATAGAGGTTTCAAATCTCAAAAATCCTATACTTTGCATGTAAAATCGCAGCTTCATATCGCTCTCCTGTAAAATTTGCCTACTGCGAGTTATTCGTTTCTTATTCTCAGCAGTTGACCTTATATAATTGGTCTGGAATTCCTTTAACACACTCAAAAGAGTGCAGTTTTAAAAAAATAAATTTTCGAAAACTTACTTTGAATTTTCGAACGTCAACTACATAATTATTTTGCACAGAGTACGCAATCTTTTAAGTCACTTCACTACAAATCACACATCTTCTCTACAGATACAATTGGATTTTGATTCTCTATAATAAGTATTTTGGATAGAAGGTAAATGGAAGTCTCTCTGCACAAATGCCTCTGATGTTTGAAGAATTCAAGCTCAATTTTCGCAAAGGGGTATGAAAATGTATTCAATATCCTACTAAAAAGTTGTCAAAGAAATTTCTCAGTGATTATATGAAAGATCGAATATTGGGGCCGGAATATTGCGAGCCTTGCTTTTTTTTGCCCATTACAAAGTGAAGACTGACTGACACGGGAAACATTTCGAAATTTTAACGGGAAATATATTCATCCAATACGTCGACGAATTGAAAAGCAAAAATGTTGTTGGCTTTCGAATTTGAAGTTCGAATGTCTTTTCGTTTTGAAAAAAAAAAACTCCGGATATGCGAAAAGATTTTCGGTGTTGTTCGAATTTGGAACTGATAAACCGAGTTTTTATTGCTCGAAGTTTACAGTGAGAGAGAGAGAGAGAGAGAGAGAGATCAGTAGCGGACAGTCGGGCACTTTTAAATTGAAGCAGTTCTGAAATTGGGTTTTGTCTCCTCTTTTTAAATGAATGAACCATATAGGGGAGACCGGGGCAGAATTAGCCACGTATAGCCTTATAGTGGTATCTTATAGTTTGCCTTCGAAGGAATATTGAGAAATCACTCTTTATTCTAAATATATACCTCCCTTACTATTCATTAAAATATTTATCAGCCTCATACAAACATTTTTTGTACAAATTATACACAATGAAATTTGGTAGCTAATTCTACCCCGGTCTCCCCTACGAAGCTAAATTGTATCATGATAATGGTCAATTCCACTTAAAAATAAAAGAAAAAAGTCCAATTTCAATATATAATTCCTCGATTTTTTTAGACCCCGAGGACCACTTTTCGCAACATATCTCTATGTTTAAAATTGATATCGCGTTGTTTATACGTCTGTTCGTTGTCCATCTGTCTGACCGTTATCTCGTTTAGAGACTAAACAGTTAGAGATAGAGACTTGGGACTTTCTGGGGACCCCTCCATAAGTTATAAAGCTTGGGACGCTTTGCTACCCATTTTAAAATATTTAAGAAAAAAAGAAACCTTATTATTGAGATCACGATGTTAGAAAGAAAATATAAAAGTATTTATTTTCCAAAGACTTCGAGATTGAGCACGAATAGGATTGCGGAAGGAAAAGGAATGAAATCAGAAATGAAATCAACCCTTTTTCTATCAATTTATACATTCTTATCATTAGGACTTGACTTTTCAACTTATATATCTTTGCTATATTAAGGGGGTAGAAATTTCATGTCTTGTTTTCCACCAAGCTATACAAAGCCACATATCATTGAAATAAATTCTCAAAGAAACATCCTCTTATGAAAATATCATCATAAATTTTATCTCCACCTTGGATGTGTTTTTTTTCTCTTTTGTGCTATCAACAACAACAAATCACCCTCGTCAGGCCTCAACACCCCAAATGTTTTTTTCTTTCTTTCTAACAGTGAGGCGTGAATGGGGATGAAAAACAACCACTAATAATAAGTAAGATGTTTGAGAAGGGGTGACAATTGAGAGGGATGAAAATTATTTTGTGATTCTTCAACGAAATATCTTATTCTTGCTTCCCATGATTTGAAACATGTGTTTGATTTCAGGAAAATTCGTGTATCATTTTTTGGGGAGTTTGTGGGAATTACTTTTCCTACGAATTAATAAAAAATATTTCATTGAATTTTTTTTAAATAAAGTATTTTTCAAAATATTTTCTGATGTGTCTTCCTTTGTAAAAAGTCCATAAGAGAAATTTTCCGCCAATTGAGGGTTGAAAATGTGAAAGAAAAAAAGATAACCATCCTATTTGAGGGGTGATATAAAAATCATTCTAAACAAATTGTGTCAGTTTCAAGTGATGCAATTGAACCTGATGATGAATATTTGTTGTATTCAGGGCGTTGCACTGGGTAAAATTTTTGGGGGGGTGTGAATGGGTGAAAATAGTTTTCATTTTGATGACCAAATAAAGCTTCTATTCATCGTTGGTATTGTTGCATGACGCGTGCCGATCTAAACGAATTATCTTGCAATTGTTTGCTAAAATGTTTCTGAATAGCCCTTAATACCCCCTTCACTGGATGGAATCGTGTGGGTGTGTTGGATTCTTTTTTTTTCGGAGGGTTTCAGGGTGGTTTTTGCACTGATTTTAGCTCAATACTTTAGATGCATGTCAATTGCGTTTCAATCTGATTTTAGGATTGACTATTCGTGGGTGGCAATGGTAAATTATCATGTGAAATTACTCTTCCAACAGTTATTCATGGAATGTAAGCATCTTGTGTACTTCTTGAATGAACATTTAAATAATAGGATAAAAGTAATACTGAGATTCTTGATATACTTCTCAGCAAAATTTTGTATTACGTTGAATGGAATGTATGGCGCGAGAATGTTTTATCAATTGACGCTATGTGCAAATTTTACCCTTTGTATTACCATTGTTGCAGTGTCTACGTGACAGGATTGCACGATTCCTCTTGCTTTTATTATCCTCAGCACCATCGAAGCAGAGAGTAGCTCTTTCATCCTTTTGCCCTCTTCAAATAATATTTCAAGGGTGGCTGAATATAAATCGCTATGTGGTTGACGGAAGACAAATTTGTCGTATCATCAGTGTCAAATAGTATTGATTTGCCTAATTTATTCATTTCTTCAATCGTACCATTTTGGATGTTTCTATTGTCACATTGATTGTTTCTGATTCTTATCAATTAATTTGTGTAAGAGCGCAAATGTCATGTCGTGAAAATGAATGTTGTTTGCAAACTTCAAGTCTATCATGAAACACTTTTGTTACATAAATACTAAATAAAAAAAAACGGCTATCATTGTAATCTTACACAAAAGTTACGATTTGTGTATCTCATCTCAAGCTCGATTACATGCTCATACTATCTGTTGAGCAACAGTTAAAAGTATATTCACTAATTTTACGGCACAGAAAAAAAAATTTTGTATAAATGTTCGTAAATGTTTGTGAATTCCTATGGAAGAGTTACGAAATGCTCGTGAATCGTATAACCCACAAACATGTTCATAAAAGTTTGTATTTTTTCACAAACATTGGCCTCAATTCTGAGACCAAGATCAAGATCAAGATCAAGAAAATTTCAAGATTTTGGTATTCTGAAATCAAAAAATCAAGATTAAGATGTCAAATCTGTCAAATGTTTTGAAATCTTGAAATCCAAGACACAAACCTTGTGGATATCAAAATTTGCAATTCTAGAACCAATATTTCAAGATTTCAAGACGTCAAATTTCTTGTTTTCTTGAAATAATTCCAAGAACCTCTCGGAGGTGCTTGGAATTTTCAAGATACTAATAATATGAAGAGTTCCATGCGGAAATTATTTTTGATAAGGAATATTTCTGTAAGAGATGATACAAAAAGAGAATTACTATGAAAAATTCTATGTTTGATCTTGTAATTTAATCGTAATGATACATATTTCAAGATGTACGTTTCGAAGTACAACACTCTGAGAATACCTGCAAAATAATCACATCTTGTATAAGCATTTCAGGGTTTATCACACGTTACAAGTTTTGTTTGAACTTCTTTTATTCCCGATTATGGCCTGTCATATATTATTTAATACAACCTATAATTAATCTTTCTTTTCTAATTTATATGGCGAAATTTCAACAAATTTTTCAAAGAAATGAAGATATTTGTCAGAAGTGACGTTTCGTTAAGTGTGGAAAATCTTGAAATCTTGGTTCTTAGCTAAGACATTTTAAATTCCATAAATACTTGGCGTCAGAATATGAAATCTTGATCTTGAAAATATTTGACAGCTTGAAATTTTGATCTTGATCTTGGTCTCAGAATTGAGGCCATTGTTCGTAACATGATCATTTGACGAGCATTTTTTGTACTTTTACAAACATATGTTCGTAAATGTTCGTAAACACACAAAAAATGTTCATAAATTTTTGTCATTTGTTCGTAAATGTTTGTTCTCCTGTCGAACATTTTACGAACATTTACGAACAAATGACAATTTTTTTTGGTAGAATTTTGATAAATTGTTGGTTGAACAATATTTTTGTAGTACTTTGAGCAGTTATTAGTATAGGAAAGTGGTGATTTATACAGAGAAATCCTTGGAAATTGCTCTAGGAATGTTTCGCGAATATTCCAGAATCCTAGAAATAATTCAAAAAGTTAGAATTCTCTTGCAGTAAAATACTGAATATGTCACTACCATGGCTTAACACTGACAATACTAGCTGGTATCGTCAAGAATCTTAGCTTGTATTAAGGGGGTAAGCGGGTTTGAAGGCTTCAAAAATCGATTTTTTTATTTGTTTATTAAATAGCGTAATAGGGTAAATGTCCTAATTCAAAACCATTTCCAGATGCTTTAACTTTGACAGAAGATTCATCACATTAAGTTCATATATGTTCTGAAGAGAATTACGTAAATTTGCTCCTTGACAATTCTAGAATGTTACTGTTTAGTGAAAATTTTTTAGATATAATTTGAAAACTTCTAAAATACAAGAAAAATATACGAGTGCACAATGCTTCTATTGAAAACAAATTAATCCAAATGGAGACAAGGAAAATTTTCTAATTGGAGACAAACAGTGTAAGTGAAACCGCGACGAAGGGCTTCCAAAACCTTGTTGAGTTGCTCCTGAGTACAGAATTTGTTCTTATTCCTGGTATTTTTTCCTTTTCCATCTAAAACAATAAGAAAATCTCTCCAAAAATATCATATTTCCGGGGCTTCCTATTGATTCAGACACTTCAGAAAAACGCTTTTTGTTCACGAATTAGGTAATTATTTCATTTAAAAACTTAACGTAGCGTTAGCAATAAAGATTAGCACTTAATTTAACTAAAATTAAACAGAAATATGACATGAATGTTAAACAAAACGAATAAACAACAGTCACTTTATTGTGTTTTTCATTGGAAAACATGGTCGGTCGATGAAGAATTCGATTGTGAAAGGTACAGTTTTAATTTTTCTGAGAAATTAACAAATTAAAATTTGTGAATATTAATGGATCTTCGCTTTATTTGAAGCAAAATTAACAAAATAATGAAATTGTGGTATAGAGAATATATAAATATAATAATTTAGTACTGTATTTATCATGAAAACAATGACGTTTCCATTTGACGTAGCGAGAAATTTCCATTTGGAGCAGGTTTTGAATTAGCTTAATTTACCCTAATTATATTTACCCAAAATTGAATCTTTTGTGTTGTCTCCTGAAAAATTGCTCAAAATGAGTTAGCCTCTTGTAATTTCCAAGGAGCGATATTATGAAGATACATTTTGAAGGTGCCTATTTTTTGTACGTTCGTTTATTCCTTGAATTTTTAGAATTGTTTTCTTTTTCACCAAAAGTAATTGCAATATTTGCGTCTTTGCAGCAATGTACATAAGTAAAGCATTTCGTCAGTTGGGTTTCGGTCAAAATCCCGAAAGCTAAAATCCCGAACGCCAAAATCCCGAAAGCCAAAATCCCGAATGGGCTAAAATCCCGAAAGCCACAATCCCGAATTCTTAAGCGTGTCACAGCTACTCCCACGATTGTACCCGCGCTTGCTGGAGGCAAAGAGAAATCTTCTGTGTCTTAGGAAATTATTCTAAACATTTTCCTCCATATAATTTCATCCCGTTCAGGATTTTGAAAATTTGGGATTTTGGCTTTCGGGATTTTGGCGTGCGGGATTTTGGCTTTCGAGATTTTGGCTGCCACCGCGTCAGTTAAATCAGCATTTGCCGTAACTTCATTTTGACAACTTGTCAGGGGGCATATTTTTCAGCTCAGCTTTATTTTTTTAAAATTAGTTGTAAATGAGACACTTTTGAATAGAAATATAGAAAGTAGTACTAATGTAATGTGTGTTAACTCGAGAAAGTAGGGTAGAGTAAGAACTTTTCGTCACTTCAGCCGTAATTTGCCAAAATACAAAATATCAATTTCAATTATTAAAATGATAATAAGAGTCTTTATTCGACAAACCAGACTAAAAAATGTCCAACAATGTTTCTATTCCTACAAGATTTTATTTCATGAGTTCTGTTGAAAAAAATTTTGTGTGTTGGATTGTTTTTTTCTTTTGATTTGATGACAGGTAGTCAGAAGGTATGTTACTTATTTTTTTCTTACATTGTTAAATGAATTACCAGTATTTAAGCTGGATATTTGAAAAAGTATATAAATGTCTTATTGAAAAAAATTGCAATAAAATCAGAAATATTGCAAGAAGTTTCGGGAAGTGCTGATTAAAGAAAACTTTGTAGGAAAACTTGTCGTGACTTCACTAAAAATGGAAGTTACAACAAATAAGGTAAAGTTCCCTCGAGTCGATCGGTTCCTCGACTCGACCGGTGGTCAATATTTGAATGTTTGATGGTGAATTTCTATAAAATTGTCACGGATTCGTATTTATTTATGGAATAATTGACCTATTAATGTTAGATCATAGTCAAATATTAGTGCAAATATAAATAAATTGAATAAATAACTCTACCGGTCGAATTGAGGAACCGGTCAACTTGAGGGCACTTTACCTTACTTACAAATTATTAATGAACAAAATGCATATTTCAAAATCGCAAAAATGAATTTACGGCAAGTGATGATTTATCCGACGATTTATAAATAAATCCGTCATGTTTTTATTCCTACAATGTTGTTCACAATGAAGTGAAAATAAAACATTTACGCAGAGTTTGACCATTTTAATTTATACCCAGATTTTAAAGATACTCATTTTGATTAAAACATGCAATAATTCTTTTCTAGTGTTTTCTAGTGTTCTTAAACATCTCAATTTTCTTGCTGTAGTGTGCTTTGGGATACTCTTCCCTGTGAGTTTTCCACCCTTCAAAAATCTTGGCAATATTAAATTCAATGTAGTATCATTTTTTTTATTCTTTCACTCATAAATACCCTTTCTAGTGTTTTGAACATTCAAGTGTAAATTGTATATTTAACACGATGATCTTCATTTCCTACCTCTCACGCTTCCTGTCTTCGTTTTTGGGGATTTTCACAGCAACAAAGAACGTCTCCTTACCTTTATTCCACGGTGACGATGTACAAGGTCTGACGTTGAGTTCTTTTGCTATTGTAAGGGGTGAGAAATAAATTGATGGTGACAAAAGGGATGAATTTATGGACAAGAATACATAATATCATTTTATAGTGTTGTATTATTGACTGTGAATACGCCAAATGCCAATTTCAATAGGATATACTATGGGGGTGGGATGGAAAAAAATAGCAAGAAGATTTATATGTTGATTTATGCTCTTTTGTCACATTTCTTCTTGGTTATTTTTTACACCAACTTGACCGGATATCGAAAGATTCTATCGACTTCTTCCCCTCGCGCTCTCATTTTGAATTTTGGTATTTGGGGATGAAAATTTATTTTATGGGGGAGGGTAGGGGGAGAAGGAATGATCAGCAGAAAGAGGAATTTCAAAAAAATTATTAATGCAATTAATTTCTTTCATTTTTTATTTATTACATCTCATGATTACTTGTATCTTTAACATCTTTTTTTCTTTCATTTGCTCTTCTGAATGATATGAAAACTATCACATTTTTAAAAATATTCTTTCATACTAATTTTTTTTCTTGACGTTTTATTGGCTTAATAGTTTTTTTCCAAGTTTTACGGGACAGTTAGGAATTGTAAAAACAAATTTACAAGGAAGATTTTATAATGAGATACACATGACGATTTTCGTGCGTTTTACATTGGCTTCAAGAAAAAGAGAAGATTTTTCCGTAAGTAAAAACCTCATGCGGAGCCCATAACGCTAAAACGAAATAGATAATTTTGATGTAAATTGAAACATCTCGGTTGTAAATTCCCTGCAATTTAACCCTTTCATTCATACAGTCACCCTCTTCGAACATCCTGGGTTGGGGGTTGGACAAAGTGTGAGTCTCGATGATATGCAATTATGAGACCATTAACCTGTCTATATCCGCAATGTATTATTTGCTGGGAGGAATTGTTTTAATTGAGATGACCATTTTGAGGTTTTATCCTGTTCCGTTTTGTGGAGGGATAGTCAATGCTGTTTTTTTGCCTTTGGCGTAAATTTTCATAGGGAAATTGAATTATAGCACGAATAATTGGAATAAATTGATTACTGGATAACCCTAACCTTATTTGAAATGTTTTCGCAATGTTATGTCGCTCATTCACTCATTCGAATTTACAAGGGTTCAACTTATTTTGAGCAATTTTTCAGAAGTCAATAATAGATCCAATTTGTTGTAAAAATATGTTTCATACTAATGTTAGGTCAAATAGTGTTCATCAGAACTTTCAGGTTCTACCTTTTCACCAGAAGGGCAGAATTTCTCCTGTAATTTTTAATAATGAGTAGGTATATCTTTCCCGAATAAGAGTAACATGAAAACAGGGAACAGCTTAAAGTGCGATGTCCTTTTTTATAAAAAAGAAAAACAACAAAAATAGTTCCTTTTGTGCCCATTTTTCTACAAATTAATTGCATAACTAAATAAAAGTTTATATTTTTGAAAAATAATTATTATTTTGATTTATTATTATTTTTTAAATAAATCAAAATTACAAAATTTCGAAAAAATAACAAGTTGTACCCCTGTAAATTTGATTGAGTGAGGTATTTTTTCCGTACAGAAGTATATCTTGAAAAATTCGAAAATCTATTTGAAGATCCAAAAAAGAGACTTTCTTACTTCTTAATACTTTCGCAAGGTGGCGGAAGTTACATCTTGTTCGAATTTCGTAGTGCTCAAGTGTCAAAAAGTGTCGGTCTTCACACATTGTTGTCAGGAAAAAAACTGAACAACGACGTTTACTTCTTGCCCCAATATTTAATCACTCCATAATCACTGAGTAACTCTTTTGCGAGCTTTTTAGTGCAATATTTGATGAATTTTTCCCAACTTGTTCGAGAATTTAGTATGAAAATTCGAAATTGAATTTGAATTCTTCGAACTTCAACGACTTTTTGTGCAAATAGAGTTCCATTTACCTTTCATCCAAGACACTATTGGAGAATCAAAATCTACTTCTGTTTAGGCTCAGGTATTACGTCGTTGAATCGTTGGTATTAGGTATTTATCAATTTAAAATAGAATCGGACTTATTATTTTATAAAGTTGGTTTTCGAAAATTTGCATAATATGTCAGAATAACTGAGACTATATTCACTAACTAACCCATTAAACTTGCAGGAAAACTATATTTTTTTGTAATTTTGAAAATTTCTCACTCGGGTTCATTCTCGTACAAGTTGTTAGCTCTTTCCAATTGCCCCTAAACAGCCGTGTGCTCCACGTTGAACCTTAGCGGTGTGGGTCAAATGACTGTGGATGGTGGTGGAGCCCCGGGTGCCGTTGGGGGCGGCGGTGATGATTTGGGTGACTTGACGCAGACGTATGACACGGGTGTGGGTGGTGAAGGTGGTGAATCTGAAGTGGGTAGAATGGTGGGGCAACCAAAGTACCGCCAAGGATGGTAGAGACCTCCGTTGGCACACATGGCCTGAAGTCGTGCTTGGAGATCGAGGGCAAATGCTGGATCAAGGGTGGAATAGTGCGGTAGTGGAAAACCCGGCGGCCTAGGTGGTAGACTCAGACTGAGGTCAAGGCTGGGCACAAAAGGGTACTTGGCTGGCATTGGAGAATCCTTGTTGGAATGTTGATGGTTATTGGAGGTGGGTGAATGATGATGATTTCCTTGTGGAACGGGTGACTTCACGAGGGTTTTGGGTTTCCGTCGTGGTCGGTATTTGTAGTCTGGATGCTCCTTCATGTGCAATGCCCTTTTTGTGAATAGTAACAAAGTGAAATTATCCTATTCGATTTATAGATATTAATCTAAGGTAGATTAGGGCAGAATCATATTGACAACAAAATGCTCGCCGTAGCCTCACCGTATTTCGTTAATTTATGCATTTCCATTGCAATTCTTACGCAAATTTTCCATTACCGTGTTACCTTATCTTATACTCGGTGGCACTAGATGAAAATAATATAAGACAATTGAAGAAATAAAACGAAAATGCGACAAACGACGAGCAAAAAAAACTGTACGAGTGATTGACCGTACAGTTTTTTTGCTCACCGTTTATCGCATTTTCGTTTTATCGAAAATGCGAAAATTTATTTTTCGTTTTGTTCGACCGGTGGTCAATATTTGAATGTTTGATGGTGAATTTCTAAAAAATTGTCACTGATTCGTATTCATTTATGGAATAATTGACCTATTAATGTTAGATCACGGCAAATATTAGTGCAAATATAAATAAATTGAATAAATAACTCTACCGGTCGAATTATGAAACCGGTCGACTTGAGGGCAATTCACCTTATATATATTTCAAAAGAAAACTGGACTTTTTTAGGCTCACTCAATTTCCTGCGAAAAATCGTGCTATTTAGTGAGCTTTTCCATTTTTTTTTTAACTTTGTGCAATAATATAGTTTGAAAACTCGAAATAGAGTTTTATTTGTGCAAATAGAGTTTTATTTACATTTTATCCAAGACACTTGGAGAATCAAACTCCAGCTGTTAACCCTTTAAGGACGAGAAGTTTTTTACTGACCGAAAAACAACAATAAAAATTACACCGATAAACAAAATGAATAAAGCGTCTTACATCTAACCTTAGAAAATCCAACAGAGTATGATTCGGTGTATTTTTTGTCTCTATGGACGATAGGGACAAAAATAGCCCAAAAATTAAAATAATTCTTCTGTCAATGGCGTTGAATCATAATTTTCGTTCCTATGAAAAATATTATCTATACTTATTGTATTTTCTAATGCCAAGAGATTTTTGCTTAAAAAAAGTTGGAAATATAAAAAAAAATCATTCATCAATGCGCTAATTTGAAAATTCGTCATTTTTGAGTTTAAATACTTACTATATAGCAAATAGTTGGAGATTTGAAGAAAATGTTCTAAATTCTTACAAACTTTTACTTTGTGATTACGTTCACACATTAGAAAAAAAATAACTTTAGATGGTCAGGAAAAATAATTTTCTCTATGGGTCACGATCTTTAAGAAAGAAGATAAAAAGCCTTTTTTATAAGAAAGAGAAATTTAGTGATTTGAGCTCTGCACTTTCCGTGTAATTGATATTAAATACCTGAAGAACTTTAGTAGTCCCCGAAGTCTTTAAAACTGATAAATTAAGTGCATTTTTTATTATCTGGTTTGTAAGATTTGTTATCGTCTTTAATGGGTTAATCGTAGTTTATTTAATATAATTAATTGAATTATGGATTAATCATATAACAATTATTAGTTATTTTACAAACTATATTACACTTGATAAGTATACGTTAGGTTGTGTTCAACACTATTATTTTATCTATGACATTTTGATTCACAAGGATGAGTCTAATATGATAGACAGACCTATGTTTCCAGCCTAGGAATGGTTTAACGTAAATATACTAAATTGTAAATACACGTAAATGTAAATATACGTAAATTGTGATTAGAATACATTAGTTTCCCACTAAGACGTCTCTCAGCTTAAACCGTAAGTCTGTTTAGGGCATAATTTACGTAATTAATTATTATGTAAGATGGTTGTATGTGAAAGGAAAACTTTTTTATTGTATCTTTGATAAATTTTATATAAAAATTGCACGGTTTTAAAGTTCTACATTAAGTACTGAAAAAATTGGATTTTTCGGTGATCAATTTTTCATACCTCCAGCATACTTTTTAGATCAGGAAAATTTCTTGAAATCAAAAAACTCATCCATTTTTTCTTCAAATGTTTTTTTTTTGCAGTCCCCGTTTTCTTTTGAATATCGCTACAAATTCAATTTTAGTTCAAAACAATTTTTGAGTACGAAGAAGAAGAGTGCCTTTTGAGATAGAAAAGGATGTAAATTTTGATTTTACGAAATTTTTCTGATTTAAAAGGTATGCCGGAGATATTGCTATTCATTTCTGCAGTGCCAAATATTAGAATATTTTTATTTAAATACGAAGATGTAATTTAAATTGTCCTTCTGTATACTCGATATGTGAACAAACTCGAAAGAAATTTACAGAAAAGTTAATCTTTTTTGAAACCGGATTCTCTCAATAAAATTCTACTGAAAAATAGGATCACACTTCAAAAATGGGAAAAATAGGAAGGACTTCAAAAATAGCATAGAAAATGTAAATCAAATCTGTTTTAAATCCACTTTTAACTCTATTTTTCCTAAAGTTTGATAATGATAAAAGCAATTTTCAAAACGCGATATCTCAGCAACGAACAATTTGACGCATTTTTAATGACACCATTGTTTGAGTCAACTGAAATTATATCTATTGAATTTCGAAAATAGTGTGAGGGACAAAAGTGGTTTTCGAGGTAGCATAGATAAATTAAAAAATTAAAACCTCTGGAATTTAAAACCGATTTAGAATCTGTTCGCCCTAAAAACCTGAGTGACTAAGATTTTCTGAGATAAAGGATATTTTGATTAAAAAGATAAAATATGAAGATATCACTTTCCAAATTGAAATTATTGAACAGAACAAACCTTTGGATTCGAAAATTGCAGCTGGTTATGCTTTATTTTCCTCGTAATTAGGAATTTTCAAAAACCACAAAAATATGAAAAAGTCGCATAAGTGTACTAAATTTCGCAAGGCTTGCAATTCCGGCCATTTTTTTGTTCCTCGAATTTCCATGAATTTTTAGTTTTTACGTACTCTATAAATTATGCAATGCAGAGAAATAACGAAAAATGCTGCTTCGACGAACGAGATGTGATGATAAAGACAATGGAAGAAAACCGAAAGAACAAGGAACTATGAGAACGAAGGTGGCCGAAATAGGCCACCAAAGCTATGTCTAAATTTTTGTTCGTTTTAAAATGTATTAAGAATGATTTTAATGAAAATAAAGACGATAAACGGTCTACAAGATTCCAAGCAACACTACTTAAGAAGTAATGAAAAAAATCAATTTGTATTAACCCTTTAAGGACGATTGGAACACCGGTATCCCATAAAGAAAATAATTTTTCCTGACTAAAGTTATTTTTTTCTTATGTCTGTACATTATTGTAAAGTAGAAATTTGAAGGAATCTAGAATATTTTTTGCAAGTCTCTAGCTATTTGCTATGTAGTAAATATTTAAGCTCAAAAATGGCGATTTTTAAATTCTCAAATTCATAATTTATTTTATTTATTTTTTACACTCCCAATCTTTTTAAACAAAATCGTTTTGGCAATAAAAACTACTATACTCATACGTAATATTTTTCATTAAAGCGAAAAATATTATTCATTGGTATTGTCAGAAAAATTACTTAAATTTTTGGGCTATTTTTGTCCCTATCGTTCATAGAAGCACAAAATACACCGAATCAGACTCTGTAGGACTTTCCGAAGTTAAATGTAAAACTTATCATAGATTATGTTACTCAGTTTAACTTTTATTGTTAATTTTCAGCCCGTAAAAAGTGTCTCGTCGTTTAAGGGTTAAAAATATTACATTTCAAACTTGAGATTTTGGCGCTTGCATGCAACTATGCCGAAATTTGGCACATTTACCCTACCGATCGGAGGTGTCTGAGCGTGGTGTAATTTTCAAGATCTTTGAGCTCTTGGGCGGTGTGACCCTCAGCCCATATTCCCTTAGGGGAAAGCGTTCTATCTTCGGCCGAGTCAAGCTTCGAACAATTTTTTTCCAATTTGTTATAGATTAATTTTGCCCATTATAATATTATATTTTAATATTTTATTTTAAAGTTATATTTTAATATTCAGAATACAGCTATAAGTGAAATACATTAAGCATATGAAAAAATTGAGTTGTCCAAAGCTTGAGTAGTCCGAAATTCTATTTTGTGAACTATAGTTAATAATATTAACTGTTTTCTATTAACTTAGATTAACAAAATGGAATTTTAGCTTTGAGAAGTAAGAGAAAAATTAAAGCATTCAAAGGCAGGCCACTTTCCCCTATACTTTTTTTTTCACAAAATTAATTCAATGGTAAAAGAAACTGAAGAAAGACACTTTTTTTGTAAATGTGTGCTTTTTTTATCTTCGACAAGCTTTCATAATTTTTGCACGTTATAAATTTTAAACAAATCTATCTATTGTGATATTCCGACGACATCGAATAATGTTGATTTTCTAATGTGTATTTAGTTTGAATCATTATAAAAGAGCATGTAGAATGTTGATTTCTCATAGTCGCTCGTATTGGTCACCCAAATCATCTTTATTATCAAAAGAAGCCCTTTTTTCTTCTAATCGATATTTGATTTTTGATAATATCTTGTTATGAAGAAAACACGTAGGGTTCTATTGGTTCAAGTTGAAGAATAAAAAGTCGTTGATAATTTGTCTGAAAAGGTGATATGTGGTGACAGGGGAAGAAAAAAAAGGAATGATATGTTTATAATCTAAATATCCACAATTCCGCTATTTTTATCTCCTTCATTCAACGTCTCATCCACGACACTTTTATTGAACACCCAGAGAATTGTTATTTGTTCAATCGAAATCCAATGTTTATTCACCACAAAAGTGGACGTGAAGCAGTTTTATTTATTCTTTATGCTGCTAAGGATTGTCGCTATCGAGGAGTAAATAATCTTTCTCTCTTTGGGGTGCCCTTATCACTCTTGAGCATTTTTGTTATCTTCATGGTATGATAGTGGAAAAAAATTGCTTAGCACGTTTTACTGAAAATGATGCGTCTTTTTTTTTTTGCAAAGGACTCATCTTCTTACCTCAATCTCTTGGCTTCATCGATGAATGGTCGCTTTTGGGATTCTGATAGGAGTTTCCATTCAGCTCCAAGTCTTTTGGAAATCTCTGAATTGTGCATTTTGGGATTATCCTGGGCCATTTTTCGTCGTTGTCCCCTAGACCACACCATAAAGGCGTTCATGGGGCGTTTTATGTGATCCGATTGGCTTTTGGACATTTTTTTCACAAGTTTATATAGCCTTAACTGAGTTCTTCTCCAAAAACAAAAGTCTTTAATAAAAATGCACACAATTTTTTGTCAGTCAAAAATTTCTCTTCATTTTGAACTCTGTGGAAAATTTCATGATAAAATGTCCTTGTGTGTTCTAAATCACAAATAATTCACTATATTTGATTCACAAGAAATCACAATAATTCCGAAGATTGTGAATAAATCTCCGATAACTTTGTTTTACATTCAAGTCCTTTGCGGTCTGTTCCGTTCTGTGGTTCTTCGACGTCTGAATATTCACTGTTGGATGGCATTCCTGATGGTGTGCTGGAAAGTTTTTTTTTTTGGCGCGACTGATATAAATTTTGAGGGGAAATCTGAGGTTGTGTTGAGTGATAAAAAGTCACCGGGTTTTTTTTTAGAGTCATCAGCACAATTCCTTGGGTACTATTCAGTGGTATTGGGAGACACCCCCTTTTCTTCCGAAATACAAGATTGCCCATCAGAGATGTGAAGTGGTTTTTCTTTTAAGTGCGCGCGGGGGTGGTTCGAAGGACCAACACAAAGGCTCCTTTCAATGGCGCTCATCATATAACAGACAATTGTGCGCATTTTGGTGCAAAAACCAACTTAGAGGGCATATGATGTGGGGTAAGAGAAAAAGATCGAGGGGATGAAGTGTATGTTTTTGGTAAAGAAATGCCTTAGACATGCGCAACTTTCGCCAATCCTGTGAGAGCAGGTGTGGCTTTTTACACTCTATGTGGCAACAGGTTGTTGTTCTTCTGGGGGAGATCCTTTCTTCTTTTCACTTTGGTGAAAAGCTACCCTTATTCTCAAAACCCAATACATTCTTTTTTATCAGGCCACCTCTTTCCTGATTATAGCATGCAAAAAGCCATCCACAAAGCTAATGCTCGTGGCTATTTTTCCCGCCAACTTCCCCGTTAGACAACCCCTAAAAGCTGACTTTTCGCGCCAAATGAAAAGTCATTGTAGTGGGGGTCAAATCATTTTCTCCACGCAGGCACGTTGGGTTGATGGTGACTGTATCTCCTGTAATTATAATGGGAATTGAATTGCATCAAGTGAAAGTGATTCGATTATACGAGAGGATGGGAGTTTATTTAGTGGGTTTTCACACAAGAGGATTTTTTTAAATCCAGTTCCTGAGGGCATCAGGAAAATTCCATTTAATTCTTAATCAACAATTACGTCTGGTTTTAATCTAAAAATCTGTTGGGCTGGTAACTTTTACCAGGATTAACTATATAACAATCATGCCCTTCGATGATTAGGAAAATTGTCCAACAAGGGGAAGATATTTTTCGTCTTGATGTACTTCACTGATTAAGAATTAAATTGTAGACATTTTTTTTAGCTGTCTGAAATAGTCATAAAAGATGAACAGGATGATCTTTATGTGCTGGACACATTTATGTCTTAAGCCGAGTGATGGCTTAACGTAATTATAATCAAAATAACGATTGGACTAAACTCCCATCAGTTTCTCACTAAGTAATTTCCTGACTTAAGCCGAGAGACGGCTTAGTCAAGAAAATGATGGAAATGTAATGTAATAATTATTTTGATTACAATTAAGTTAAACCGTCCCTAAGCTTAAGTCGTAGGGAGAACTGGGGTAGTAAACAGGGGTAGTTGTAAACACTGTGATTTTTTTCATCCATTTTAAGACTCCAGAGGATAAAACCCATAAGCATTCATAGATACCATGGGGATATATGTCCACAGATGAATTGGTCAATAAAATCGTAATTACTTTAAAAATTAAAGTCATTTTTCCCGAAAATTTTTGATATTTCCATTATTTTGGTCATTTGGATTTCCACCTGGAAATTAAAAACTGTGTAAAATAATCGAAATGTAGCAATACCAGTTCTTTCCTACATCTTTTAGGATTATATTAATGCATTTACTAGAGAAATTGAGATTCTCATTATTTTAAAAGAATTAATAATTGGACAGAAAACAGCATTTGGGGTAGATGTAAACAGGCAATTTCCCCGTAATTGTAGATGTCGCGAGTGTAGAATGAATGGCAAAATATTTTGTCTTTTTCTTCTTCATTTCATTCGTTTGACAGCTGCATCTCATGATGGGAAATGTTTCGTTGTGGTCAATAAGAAGTCACATGATGTCAAAATATGAGGAAAATCCATTGAAAAATATCTTTTATTTGCATGCTTTTAGTTTTTTTTTGCTATTTTAATTATTCTTTGTAAAAAGTGTAGTGATTTTTTGAAAAATAAGCAGTCTTTATATCTCTTAAGTAATCAAAATAATTGAAAGTGGTGCAAAGTTAATTTCAAGGGTGGAAAAAAGGGTGTTTACATCCTCCCCAGAAAGTGTTTACTTCTACCCCAGGTATTTTGTGGAAAGAGAAAAATGCACAGTGACACAAATTTTATTTTTATGGAAAACTGAATTATTTTCCAGCATCCGCATTACCCTCGATGTATTGCCTATACCCAAGGGTAAAACATGAGCTAAGAAATATTTTCCAAAAAATCACTGTGTACTTGGAAAATCACCTCAAATTCGCATCTATTGAAAATGTTTACATGTGCCCAAGTCTCCCCTTAAGTGTGTCCAGGCACATTACGTAGTATTATTAATCATATCGGAATACTTTGTTACAATGTACTCTGTGCTGAAAGTATCGGCTGATCGTACACCACCCAGGAGCGCCTTTCCCGTGATGTGGATGCTTCTTCTATGCTCCCAGAGTTTTTTGGGCGCAGTGGCGGTGCGTTTGTACTACGTTTTATCACAGTGAAAACGTCTTACCTGACATTCAGTTGCTTGTACTTACGTACGTAGATACTACGCCATATTACGTAGTGAATATTGTTATTGGTATTAGTGCTCGAACTGTACGGAACACTGGGGCATAGTCAAGATGTCAGGGGTTGAATTAGACAAGTGGGATATCGTATTATAGCATTGTCTTGGAGCAGTGGAGTGGGATGAGAACAAAATCCATATAGTATTTGGATTCCTTGCATTAACTTTTGGGGGGGTTGTCAGAACATTCTAAGTGTCTAGCTCTATTACTTTGGTCAAAAAAATAAATCAGAAGAAATTCTTCCATTCTGGCCGATTTTTTTACCATCTAGGGGAAGAAGGGGTTGGTTGTCTTTGCTGTAAATGGATGAAATGGACTCTGGGGGCCTCTCTCTCTAAAACATCCAAGACTGAAAGGAGGTCATAGTATTGTCTCTGATAACATTTTTCAGTATCGGTCAATTTGATCGGGTATGGTAGGAACAGGTATATAAAAATCTCGGTAGGTTTAGTGTTAATGTATCTAATAAAATGCAAGGAATATATGACGTTTTCTCATTAATCTACGTTTTCCGATAAAGATAAATGTTGAAATTTTGTATTCCAAATGGTACCGAGTAAGGTGTCAATAGCTCCTGACACGAGTTCTTAAAGTGTCAATAGGTGTTCCTTTCACCTTACTTTTATTAAATTTTGATCAAAATTTCAGGTGATAGAATCGGTTATAGGGGGTGGGAGGATTATGATTTAGAGGATTCAAATCGATTTTTTTAAAATTTTACTTAAGCTTTTGTGAACGAGTGTAAAGTGTCATCGAAACATTCGTCGTCGTCAGTGGTTAAAATTAAAATTGAGACTTTCCCATCCCTCTTGAATCGGGTGTAAAGAGTAAATATAAAAACTCACGGACGAAATAGAGAAAAATTTGCGAAAATTTTAAAAAGTTGTTCATAATTTTATTTTTTGTTTTTCCTAAACAAATAATGTGAAACTAATTAAGGAGTATTTACCACCATTAAATTCACGAATTCGAATATTTTAAAAAAATTAGATCGATTTATCACCCTTTTTTTCTTTAGGTTAGAGAACTTCAAAGGGGTGGCGAAGCGTCCCAGGCTTTGCGAAATGCTCGAACTCGAGATTTAGATGCTATACCTCAAAAGTATTTTCGCATCATTTACCGGTTTTCAAACGATTTGAACCGATTTATGGCTCAAAAGATCCCCAAAATAGTTTAAAAAGTAATAGAACTGATTTTCAGATAAAAAAAATTAGCTATCGGCTATGAATCGGTTCATTACCGGTTCAGAACCGTTTAGAACCGGTTCAGTTTTATAGGAAATTCCAAGACCTTTCCAATGAGCCCAAACATGACCCCATTCGTTTGATAAATGCGCCCTCTAGTGTCTTTAATCTTTGACCTTGAAAAACCGTTATTAGGAATGATTCAAGGCTATTTTCGTATATGGATGTCCAGATGTCCGCCTGGGTAATCTCTAAAACATATCCAAAAATGAAGAAAATCGCATGCCGCGTTTTCGAGCAATCCCAAAAAACATGGTTTTGGAGGAGCAGGGGAGGGGTGGGGGAAAATGAGGGGCATGTTAGCGATCCTTGGGTCGACTTATTGGGGGGTCTTCCGAAGGTTCAAAGTCGCTATCCCTAACCGTTTGGCCTCTAGAGCTGGCGGTAGCCGGACGGACAGTCGGACAGACGGACAAACATCGTGACGCCAAAAAACTCGAAACTTCAAATTTCCGAAATTCTACCAAAATACGACCCCATGGGGTTAAGGAGTCGAAATATAATAATTCAAAATCAAGGGATTATATAATACTATACCGCTCTCTTCGTGGAGTTTCGAGCAGTAAAAATCATTTATTACTTACTAATTAAGTTTCAGATACTTGAGAACTTCCAAGTACTTTTGGTACTTTGTACGCGGTGTACGTGATTTCTAAAGACAGCGTTGCCTTGAATTTTAGGGGATCTTATATAATTTTAGTGAAATAAATGTCTATTGTGTAATTAAATGATTTTGAGTATAATTAAAAATCTTTCTTGGCATTCAGGGGAAGATGAACCAATTGTTTTTGGTGAAATCCTCCAGTATATTATTGAGCCATTGAATGCAATGGGGGGTTTTATCAATCCAGAACACAACACACCCTTTCTTTGCCACTCAATTAAATCCTGTGAGGGGTTTTATGTGTGAAATTGTGCAAATACCCAGAGTATTCATTGATATTTCTCTTGTATCAATAACTTGATCATTTTCTCAGTGTGTTGTGAATATAACTTTCAATTTTGATGGGGGTGAAAAGAGAATGATGAATTATAGAAATAACAGTGGGAAGATGCTCTCTATATCCTCAGGGTATGTCTTTATTGCATTTTCAGCAGTTTTCCTCGTGTGAAAATCAACAAATAGAATTTTTCTTCTATTCTTCTGACTTTTCCTCTATTTGTTCTGGAAGACTGACTGGCTGGTGTTTTTCTTAGGACTTCTATAGTGGTGATGGTTTGTTTGATCAGAGATGAAGAGCTTTCCATTCCAATTGACTTTTTGCACTTTTATTCAAGTGTTGGTCATTGTATTTTAGGGTGAAATGTGAGAGGGTGTTTGATATTGAATTGTGGGTTTATACTCGAGAGGGATACAATTTTCAGGAAATTCCTTTGATTGTCCTGTTGAATAAAGTGAGGTACTAAAAGTCATCCATTTAATCGGTAAACTAAAATTGAAAGCGTTGGGGATAATTGCAACAGGGACAAAGGTACGAATGAAGGTGTATAAAGTGCCGTGAGTGAATTTTGAAGGAAATCCCCTATCAAGAGGATTCAATATACACCAGAGAAGAGTGTATGAAAGAGAAAGAGAGAAAGAGGGACTGAAAGAGCGATATCCGGAAAAAGGGAATTGAGAGAATTTCCCTAGCTTGACTATAATCTTTTTGTCGGGGAGCATATTAATTCCATCTTCAATGCTGTTATCAGAATAACACAGTGGAGTCGTTTGTTTTCGAATAATGGACATTATTCGCTATTATGTGGCATTTTATTATTCTCATCGCGTCCTTCTTTTCACACCCTCCGATGAGGGTTGAAATTGTTCTCCAGATGAAAGGAGAGTTGTCTATGGGTTTTGTTACTATTATTTCATATATCATCTCTGTGTTTTACTATAACTTTAACTTCCCTTTTACCTTGTTCATCTACCTCAATGGTTTTTTTTCTTGCCGATATTATCTATCACCTTTTTTTTTTTTAGAACAACCAGAATAACAAAAGAAGTTGAAGAAAATATTTTCAAACAAATTTGCTTATACGGAATCTTTTTTACCACTTCCTTGCCAGTTTTGT
The DNA here is from genome assembly GCF_024763615.1 of Phlebotomus papatasi. Taxonomy (NCBI): domain Eukaryota; kingdom Metazoa; phylum Arthropoda; class Insecta; order Diptera; family Psychodidae; genus Phlebotomus; species Phlebotomus papatasi. The sequence goes on along the minus strand of NC_077223.1, from coordinate 32,213,503 downwards.
GTGAAGTACTATTGACAATAGAAACTTTTGTTGTTTTTATCACATGAAGCGCAATTTGAGGTGTTTGTTATTCGCATGAGGAAAAAGTCTTGTAACTAAGCAGATGTTGCACATAATTAAACATAAAATATCCCTTTGGCGGGAAAATAACTGCTAGAAAAATCTTTTGACCAAACTACCATATTCTAGCAGTTTGTAGAGATCAATTGTGTCAAAGTTCATAACCTCAAGACGATAATGCAGGTACTAACTTCTGTCCCAAAACTAGAAACGGCTTTATGTCATTGCTAAGCTAAACTGTTTTCAATTTGGACACAAATCTTCATCTAAAATTGCAGTTATAGCAGTTACTGCAATTACCAAGCTTTTTACGAATCCTTTTCACACCATTTATTTGGAGGGAGTATTCCTTGCAATTAGCAGGAGTGCTAAAGAAGAAATTTATATATATCTGGCGCGAAAAAAAATGTGGAAAAATCATGATTATCCATTAGAACACTCACTCACAACTGATGCATGTTAATTTAATGAGTAAATCAGTTTCAATTGCAAACTCAACTCTCTCCTGACGGTGGAAAAACCAAGAGAAGTATAGGGCGAAAAAAAAGTGTGGGAAATGGCAGGAGGAAAAATTAACTATAATTTGCTTCTATTTATTTAATTTTTTTTTGTTTGAAAAAAAAAAGAGGGTGAAATTATTGAGTATAGGATGAAGCGGTATGAGGAAATTTGAGGGATTGAATTTTATGAGGGATGTTCAAGTGTTTTGGCTCTCTCTTCATTTATTTACATTTTGAAATTGAGGCAAATATAGGAGGATGATAAAAAGACTTTTCTGAATGCCACTTTTTTTTCCTTTGGTGTTTATTCAATAAATTTCCCGTGAATAATTTTCCACTTGATAGATTTGTTTATTTTTCTCAATAATTTACACTCCATATAGTTTAATTTTAATTAGATTTTTCTTGTTTTTTTATCTTTTTCTCTTTTGTAGTCTATCAACGACAAAATTACATCAATTTGCATAATTTTACAATAAGGTTTATCCAATTATCCTTTTGCCTGATTAGTTATACATTCTATTTCTTTTCTTTTTAATAATATATTTTTTTTAATTTTAAATACAGAAAAGTTAGACTATCGTTAAGGTGTGTGTAATTAATTTAACGCTAATTTCGACTACTTTATTTTATGTATATTTACATTTTGTGTGAAAGGAAAAAAAAACTGTAAGACTATGAAAGTGGGTTAAGTATAAGGGCTAAGGTATTATTCGCAATAATGCCCCATTTATTCTTTGTCCGGTCAGAAAATCACAGTCAGTGGCCTCCGAAAGTCACCCCCCGGTGGATATTGGTATCCACCAGAGGGATAGGCGTTTCCACCTGAAGTCTCCAACTGGCTATCTTGTCCACTGGTCAATTGAGCTTTGTCACCCATATCACCCAATTGAGGAGTAGGTTCTCGTTCCTCAAGATTATTGTTGTTCGATGTCATGCCATTTGTTGGCTGCTGAAGTTGTTGCTGTTGCTGGCCGTAGATTTTGCTGATGTCAAATGCGTAGTTAGCTGCCCGGTCCTGGTACATCTTGGAGTCGAAGTATGCCTTTGTGAGAACGGACGGATCGAGGTATGCACTATATGCACTAGTTGGTGCCTTCGATGTGTCATACAGGGAACTAGCAGCTGAGCCTAAGTATGCACTCCTGTCCAGGGCAAACTTTGACACATCCATTTGAGTTGGCAGGGATGCCTAGAAATATTTAGTGACTTTAGAAAAATGCCATTTATGGGACCCCTTCAAGATCCTTAAGTTACAGAAATTTGCTAGAATATAATTTTATGAGATAATTATTTTTTTATGTACTGGATCCACTGGATTCAAACATTACAATCGTTCTTTGTTAAAAAAAATTTGTAAGGCAATAGACTTCCATTATGGTTAAAACGTGAGGATCTATTCCTATATTACGTCTTTGCTCTACTATATACGATGTTCCACTTGTTTACGCCTTCCCATTTTTCAATATAATATTAACACCTCAATTCTATATGAGGAAGCAATATAACATAAAAATTTCCCGAGCTTTAGATACTTACAAATCTATCACATCAGGTTGTCATCAATTCACAAATACGATATAAGAGAATCCCTGGATTCATTCAATATGAGATATCTTACTAAAAGGGACAGATAATCCTAACCGGCTTATGTAGGTGAGATTCTTAACGTGAGCTAACTCGGAGTGCATGCAAATTCGATTTGATGCTGAAGTAGGGAGACGCCATTCAGTTATCTTGAACCAAATTCGTGAAATTATACAAGTTTTGTATTTGAACCAAAATGTCAAGGATTTGGATGAACTGACAGAAAAGTGTTATATGGGTGAAATGTAGACCAGAATGTTCTCTATAATTTTGCCGTAGAACTTGAACTCATCGATTACTCAGAAGCCAAGATAAGCGAGGTTTTTTTGTTTCTTAACTCGTTTTTTCATCCAGAGTACCCCAAGTGTTCATTTATTGAACTTCAACTAAATCAAAGAATTGTTGTATTTTGCGGGACTTTCCATTTAAACCCCTATTTTAAGTGTCTTGGTCGAGTAGAGGCAGTCAAATTGGCATCTGAGTGATTTCAAAGCGTTATTATGGGAAAAATCAATTTTTTCACACTTAAACGGCAAAATCGGAGTGATAGCGTAGTCTGAGCGGAAAATGATGTATGGACGAAATGTAGAGACAAATGTGTTCTACAATTATGTTGAAGTAATCATCAAAATCGGTTCAGCGACAGTCGAGATAATTGAGGTTATGTGATATTGAAATTGGTTTTTCGACTGTGGCGCCCCTGGTGTTGGTCCCACGAAGTTCAAACATTCTAGAAAGTTGTAGCATTTGGTGAGATCTTTCGTTTAAGCCCTCATTCATCAAAATCGGTCACATAGAACCGGAGATATGATTTTTTGAATTTCGTGAACTTTGACCCCTCATATCTCCGGTTCTATTGAAACCACAGCGCGCATACGCACCATTTTGGAAACGTCCTAGACTGGACTACAACATTTTAAAATTTCATTAACTTGCACAATGCCGTTTTTGAGAAAAGTGACTTTGAATTTCGATGAATTTTGACGCTATCACAGCGCCACCTGTGGTGACTTTTTGAACTTCCATCTGAAAGTGCTCATCGAGACGAAACCAAAAAGGTCAAATTTAGGTCGCTATGTTAATTAGAACCGGAGATAGAGGCCGATCAATGTTCGAACTTTGACCCCTTATAGCTCGGGTCAGGGGTTTTAGATCGACTTAAGGTTTTTTTTGTTTGATAGGTATAATCAACGGCTACAACATACTAAATTTTCAGCCCGATGCACAATGGAATTTTTGAGTTATTTAACTTTTAAGATTTAAAAATTTTCTTTTTAAAAAAAGCGCCCCTAGCGGTGGTTTTATGAACTTGCGATGTTAGAAGGGGAAGTGGCATTTCACGAGAGCTTTCCAAAAAGCCCTCACTTTTTAAATTCTGACAATTAGAACCGGAGTTATGGCCATTTTAAGAAATTTTTTTTGGACCCTTATAGCTCGGGTCAGGGGGGTCGGGGGACCTTAAGTTTGGTATTGATGGAAAGCTCTAAGGCCCAGCTATAACATACTAAAATTTGAGTCCGCTGAATGCCATAGGGGCGGAGCTATTGAGAAAACAAAAAAAGGGGTGGTCTTCAAAATGGCGGAAGGAGGGGTGGGGGGTGGGGGGTCTTTGCACCAAGTTGCAATTTTCACCCGATATATAACCTTTGCCGAAAACCGCAAGTCGATATCTTTTTTAGTTTAGGAGCTATTAAGCTCCAAAGAGCGGCCGGCCGGCCGGCCGGCCGGGAACGTAAATTAGCCACACATATATTCGTGATCAGGAAGTGCTGAAACACATTTTGGCCAAATTTGAGGTCGATCGGACGACATGAAATTTTGTTAGGATTATAGTAGGTGAGATTGTTAAGAATCTCACCTAATATAAAGATCTGATACAAAAAGAACTTGCATTCATTTGAACTTTCAGGAATAAAGGATCCGCATAATTTGAAATTGAAATAGGGGAATGTTTACGGGAATATAGGCTGCTTTTGAACACGCCAGATTTTTAATATTACAATGTTTCATTTTTCTTTATATTCTATCAACTATTAGGGTAAATTAAGCTAATTCAAAACCTGTTCCAAATGGAATCTTTTCGCTACTCCAAATGGAAACATCATTTTTTCCATCTTTTAAAAATTATTATATTTATATATTTTCTATACCATAGTTTAATTATTTAGTTAATTTTGCTCTAAATTACGTATTTGTTCGTAAATTTTTGCCAGACAAACAAAAATTTACGAACAAATGACAAAATTTTACGAACATTTTTTTTTGTGTGTATACGAACATTTACGAACAAATGTTTGTAAAAGTACAAAATATGTTTGTCAAATGATTATTTTACTAACAATGTTTGTGAAAAAAGTACAAAATTTTACGAACTTGTTTGTGGATTATACGATTCACGAGCATTTCGTAAGTCTGTCATAGGATTTCACAAACATTTACAAAAGGGACAGATAATCCTAACCGGCTTATGTAGGTGAGATTCTTAACGTGAGCTAACTCGGAGTGCATGCAAATTCGATTTAGAGCTGAAATTGTTAGTCGCCATTCAGTTATCTTGAATCAAATTCGTGAAATTATACAAATTTTGTATTTAAACCAAAATATCAAGGATTTGGATGAACTGACAGAAAAGTGTTATATGGGTGAAATGTAGACCAGAATGTTCTCTATAATTTTTCCATAGAACATGATCTCATCGATTACTCAGAAGCCAAGATAATCGAGGTTTTTTGTTTCTTAACTCGTTTTTTCATCCAGAGTGCCTCAAGTAGTCATTTGTTGAACTTCAACTATATCAAAGAATTGTTGTATTTTGTGGGACTTTCCATTTAAAACCCTATTTTAAGTGTCTTGGTGGAGTAGAGGCAGTCAAATTGGTATCTGAGTGATTTCAAAGCGTTATTATGGGAAAAATCAATTTTTTTCACACTTAAACGGCAAAATCGGAGTGATAGCGTAGTCTGACCGGAAAATGATGTATGGACGAAATGTAGAGACAAATGTCCTCTACAATTATGTTGAAGTAATCATCAAAATCGGTTCAGCGATAGTCGAGATAATTGAGGTTATGTGATATTGAAATTGGTTTTTCGACTGTGGCGCCCCTGGTGTTGGTCCCACGAAGTTCAAATATTCTAGAAAGTTGTAGCATTTGGTGAGACCTTTCGTATAAGCCCTCATTCATCAAAATCGGTCACATAGAACCGGAGATATGATTTTTTGAATTTTGTGAACTTTGACCCCTCATATCTCCGGTTCTATTGAAACCACAGCGCGCATACGCACCATTTTGGAAACGTCCTAGACTGGACTACAACATACTAAAATTTCATTAACTTGCACAATGCCGTTTTTGAGAAAAATGTCTTTGAATTTCGATGAATTTTGACGCTATCACAGCGCCACCTGTGGTGACTTTTCGAACTTCCATCTGAAAGTACTCATCGAGACGAAACCAAAAAGGTAAAATTTATGTCGATATGTTAATTAGAACCGGAGATAGAGGCCGGTCAATGTTCGAACTTTGACCCCTTATAGCTCGGGTCAGGGGTTTTAGATCGACTTAAGGTTTTTTTTGTTTGATAGGTATAATCAACGGCTACAACATACTAAATTTTCAGCCCGATTGCATAAGGAATTTTTGAGTTATTTAACTTTTAAGATTTAAAAATTTTCTTTTTAATAATAGCGCCCCTAGCGGTGGTTTTATGAACTTGCGATGTTAGAAGAGAAAGTGGCATTTCACGAGAGCTTTCCAAAAAGCCCCCATTTTTTAAATTCTGACAATTAGAACCGGAGTTATGGCCATTTTAAGAAATTTTTTTTGGACCCTTATAGCTCGGGTCAGGGTGGTCGGGGGACCCTAAGTTTGGTATTGATGGAAAGCTCTAAGGCCCAGCTATAACATACTAAAATTTGAGCCCGCTCGATGCTATAGGAGCGGAGCTATTGAGAAAACAAAAAAAGGGGGGTCTTCAAAATGGCGGAAGGAGGGGTGGGGGGTGGGGGGTCAATGCACCATGTTGCAATTTTCATACGATATTTAACCTTTGCCGAAAACCGCAAGTCGATATCTTTTTTAGTTTAGGAGCTGTTAAGCTCCAAATAGCGGCCGGACGGCCGGCCGGCCGGGAACGTAACTTAGCCCCCCATATATTCGTGATCAGGAAGTGGCGAAACACATTTTGGCCAAGTTTGAGGTCGATCGGACGACATGAAATTTTGTTAGGATTATAGTAGGTGAGATTGTTAAGAATCTCACCTAATATTTTTTTCTGTGTAGGGGGAAGTGGAGCACATTTGATTTGGGACAGCTTTGAAATTGGGCTTCTTTCTCTAATATTTTAAATGGAATTGAGCCTTATCTTGATGTAATTTAGCTTTACAATTGGTTTATTGAACTAACAGAGCGATGCAACTTTAATTTCGTATCTTATAAGATAAGATGTCAAATTTTGAATTATAAGATTTTGGTATGCAAGATTAAGGTCTATGTGGTGAGTTTATTTGAACGAGACTACCATGCTAGCTATGAGTGTCATTTAGTTTTCGCGCTAATTTTTCTCTTTGGAAAGCAGAAGGCGGGAAGGAAAAACAGTTGAAAACTGGAAAATATTTAGTGAAAAGTTCATTCTGAGGAAACGGTGACCAAAAGAAAATGTTTAAGATTCGTTTACTGGTGAGTAGTACTTCTTTGAGATCCGTAAATCACAATGAAAAGTTAAGTTTAGGTTTTTCCTATTGTACATATCTTTAGAATTAGAGATCTTCAGAGCTCAGTGGATAGTTAGTATTAGCAGAAAGCATTTGTTGTCTTTGCAGAGTGTGACTTCCAAGTAAAGCTTGCACTCCCTTCATCAGGAATTCTGTCATAAAGACGAGTATGCTGAACAAAACAGGAGAATCTGAGGTCACCGGAAAGATTGGATAAGAACTTTGCATAACACATGTGAAGAGGATGCTCCTGCAACTGCAAAGATGATTCGTTTTGAAGAATAATCTGTTAGGGATTTGATGAAAATTTCTTTGGAAGCCAGAAGATTGTATCAGGAATAGGATATAATTATGTAGTTCTGAAATGTATAGTCTTTTCCGTCCCCAACGATGTCTTTGAATTATTCTGTATTAGAAAATGCGATCAGAAGATGAAGAAATATACCCACAACGTGCACCGATAGCAGAATTACCAAGCTGAGGAAGAAAAAGCCTGAGATTGGGTTGAGAAAAATAATTAAAATGTATTTTCAAAAAAAATATATGTTTCATTTTTCAAGAAAAAATATTGTATTCTGACGAATTCTGTACAATTTTCATGTAAGAGGGCATGCCCCCTATTGGTTATCAATAAATTCAAATTCAAATTCAATTAAAGATTTCTCAACTTCAAATTAATAAAATGAATATTAAGAAAACCATTTCTTAAATTTTTCTCTCGAAAAACACCCATAAACAGACAATCTCGTACTTTGCGGCACCTCTGAAAGTACGAGACTGTTATGAGACGTTTTGAGGTTGGAATTCATATTTTATAAAATTCACCACTCAGGGTTGCATCGCAAATCTCGTTCATATAAAATCTCGTTCTGAACAGAGCCTGTCAATAAAATTACGAGATTTGACATCTCGTTCATAAAGTTGCATCGCAAATCTCTTAAGTTAATAGACTAATAGACGAGATCTGTAAAGTTGCATCGCGCTGTAAATTATATTTTAATAAGGTTCAGTTTCATTTAAAATCGTAGAGAAAAGCACAAATACAATGCTACTCCAGTTTAAAGGTACCCCACTTCCCCCTATAAATGATAATTGCTTCAGTTATTTTACTCAAATGCCCCTTCCGTTTTCTTCCAAGAACTTAGCATGAAAAAGCTCACTCTTCTTGAGTTCTGAAAAAGCACATTAAACTTTAAGAGGTATGGCTTCAATCTTAAAAATTTAACCATTGTTTTACTCAGACGGACAAAAGTTTTCTTCAAAAGTTTGGTGTCTTTCATAATTTTAACAGGTTTATCATCAAACGATTTTGGAAAATAGAACATATTGGGTTGTATCAGTAGAATGCTACCCTATTGCTTTTTTTTTAATTTTAGTGGCTTGAAATAAAACAATTGTTTTTGTTTTAATAATCTATTAAAAAAGACATTCTTAATGACAAATCTTCAGCATAATAATTGTAACGTGATAAGACACATAAGTGTATTTGTGTGTGTTCTTTTATGAAAGATTCTCTTTTCCATAATGCTGAAAGTGTGTAAATTTCGTATGAATGGTAAGCAATATTTTAAAATGACACCTCAACAATACCTCCTTAACGAATTCAACCAGCACGGTCAAAAGAATAAAATAAATAGTATGGGAAATAAAACAAAAAGATGAATGTGAGGCATTAGATAGATGAATGGGGAGTCTCGGAAGAAATCTTCGGGGGGAAAATATTCATATGGAGAGAACGATGGGGACTTTTGTGGTATGTTCCTCGAGAGCCGCCCGGTGAGACAAAAGGCAAAGTACTTGACAGACGTCTTTTGTATCATGGATTACTGGTGATATTTATTGTTACTATTTTGGTTTTTTTTTGGAGTTATTGTTCTCGAGATAAAAGAAACACTCACGAGGATGCTTAAAATGTCTCTCTTATTCTTTAGTGATCTTTGAAGAGCTCTTATGCATTGCAAAATTAATTTCAAGGTGAATATTATTTAATTTTATAATCGTTCAACTCTGACCTCAATTCTCTTTTTTTTTGTCTACTTCATCTTTAACTTCAATTAACTACCTTTTAGGAATTTTCTCCATAATTGAATATCCTCTACTGCATCCAATTACTGATGAATTTACATCCCAAAAATTATTAAATGTGAAATATGCTGAAGAGATGTTGTGGTGTAAAAAAGGTGTTTAGTGTACAAGAAAGAATTCATCATTATGCTGAGATGTCGATGGCATTCGATAATGAGGGGGGAGGGTCAAAAGATGACTGACGATTATGTAATTACATAGTCGAATGATCGACAAATTGACGGTCACTTCCATCAACATGTGATTTTTCTCCCCCATCATTCCCAATCCTCCTGAACATCGTACAAAAACAAATATTTACCATCAATGGAAATAACAATTTTCTCACACTCTCAATAGTGAGAAAGGACCCAAATAACGAAAAAAAAAACTGTACCACAGTATCCCTTTTGTCATCTACGTAGCAATATAATTTAGTTTCTCACTCAGATTGTCGGTTACTTTGGGGACATTCTCTCTGGGTTTTTGTCGATATGAATCGTAATTACAGTGTTTTGACTTTTCCGGTGAGATATTGACACCAATGTTAGTGCCAAGAAGAAAAGCCTCCCGGCTATTCTGTATTTGCACACCAAATTACAACCCTCTTTTGCATTGAAATCCATTTCCAATGCGTTGAGTGTTTGTTTTCAAGGGGTTTTCTGTTACATCAACTAAACGGTCATTCATAGGCTCCCAAACAATGTTTCAATATAGATAGGTATACCAAGTTTTTGTTCTATATTGTATTATGTTCTACATATTTGCAGGTTGTGTGATTGTACGTTGGCAGTATTAGATTTTATCTTTATGCATTATGATGTTATTCCACAATTTGATTCAGAAGATTGCATTTTAGAAACATTGTCATCATATTTCAATCATCAAACTGATTGAATTCGTATTGATTTTAAATAAATACTCATTGTCAGTGAACTTAGAAACATAAATTGATTTGTGCAATTTATCTGATAAATTAACGGATACAGTATCATTAAATTTACTCTTAAACAATATTATAATAAGTAGGTCAAATGATCTGTTAATTATAATTCTATTAAATGATGTTTACGAAATTATTTACTGACTCATAACCCTTTTGAAGTTATCTGAAAAGCCTTTCAAATGAAATCAAACTTGTTCTAATCTATTCGATAATATGCAGTCTACAGCATATGCCCTTTTAAAGAAAATAGTAAATCTAACTGCACGGGTCCCGGTCAAAATCCCGAAAGCCAAAATCCCGAATGGGCCAAAATCCCGAATTCTTAAAAGTGTCATAGCTACTCCCACGATTGCATCCGCGCTTGTTGGAGGCAAAGGGAAATCTTTTGTGTCTTAGAAAATTATTCTAAACATTTTCCCCCATATATTTTTTTCCCTTTCAGGATTTTGAAAATTCGGGATTTTGGCCTTTTCGGGATTTTGGCGATCGGGATTTGGGCTTTTGGGATTTTGGCTTTCGGGATTTTGGCTGCCACCGAACTACACACATCTTTACAATCAAAACAGTTCAAGCATTTACAGCTTTTTTATGCTGGAGAAAAACTTACGATTTTAGAACTTTTCAGACTATTCTTAGTATACAGAAATTTCTCTAACATTTAAAAGATTCAACTTAATGGGAAATCAAAGTCTTAGCATTTTTGATCTTGGTAAGAGATGTTGAATAAGTACTGCACTTTAACAATAAAAAGTAACATTCAGTATAAAATTTAATTTAGAAGTTTCCTCCATTTTTCGGAATAAAAGAATCATTTATTCTTTTATTTGTAGTTTTGTTAGGACAATTCATCTATTCATTTTGAACTGCTTGTCCCTAATGGGGTTCGTGAACTTAGAACGTCTAAGTTAGACTTTCGTATCTCATACATCTTTGCTACATCAACAGGAAGATTTTTGGGGTTGATTCCTAGACGTTCCTGAGCAAGTTTCTGAATTTAATCCAGCCAACTTGTCCTAGGTTTACCCTGGTCTCGATAAATTTTATAGTAATGATTTGTAAAATTTTCTAAGCCTTGGTAGGGTAACTTTGGAAAAATTGTACCAAAAGAGAAACTGGTTTTTTTTCACGAGATCTCGGTAGATCTGAGGGATTTATACTCTGATCTCATATTTTGCTGAAAGTTTAGGTGGAATGATAGCTTTTTGATACTACCGAATTGATAGTAACTATAAATTTGTATCTGTTAGATTAAGTGAATGATAAGTTTTTACGCATTGTTAGGCCATTTATTGTGACATTCTTAATAGAATGTAAGTATTGACATTTGTATTAGATACAAATTTAGATACAATTTGTATTGGATCGTTTTAATTTTTCAGAATCGACAGTCCATATTATCGAAAAGGAGTTATTATACCACCCCTGTTTTCTATTACAAATAGAAATAGGGTATAATGGAGTAATTTGGAATCGGAGTTAAATTGGAAATTTTGTGATTTTCTTACTGTTCGAGATGCGTAAATAGAAAATAAAAGATGATCATGAAAAAGTATAAGTTCTTTCATAAAGAACTGAATTAAGAACTGAATAAAGAACTGAAACTTGAATTTAGATCCGATTCTAAATTATTCCTTACTTTTCGAACCTTTTTTTAAAAGTTAATTTTTTTTGAAAGACTGCAAGTGAGAAATCCGAAAAAGTTAAATTAACATTCCGGAAATGTTATTTTTATCCTGCAGTATTGATCCAAAATCGGTGTAAATATTACCCTTTTTTAGGTGTATTAAGGGTTAAAGTTACCCTTTTTCATGTTAATTTTACCCTTAAAAAAGTGTAAAATTAATAATCTTAAAAAATGTTGATATATTTTTACACCTAAAAAGCGTTAAAATTCTGAGGAGAAAAAGTTAATCCCATCCTCTTTTTTTTCTCAGTGAAATAATTTTCTGTAATAAATTAAGTGTTTACTACAAATTAAGGTTTACTACAAATGCTCCATCTCTTATTGTTCTGTGTCTAGGAATGCTAAAGAATAAATAGTAAAGTCGCATTGAAAATCAGAATTCCGTCCCTTCTCTTAGTCTAAGCCAACATTAATTCTTTGAATGTCAAAATACTCTAGAGATCGTTATACTTAACCTATTGGAGTTAGTATGTATGGAATTATTTAGCAGGTTTTGTAATCTCAAACTAGTTAAAAGTATTTCCAAACTATTATTAAATGAACTTAAATTGTTATTCGAAATCGAACTGTAATTATTTTTTGTTAATTTTTTGGAAAATTTTAAGTTGATCTGTGAATTGTTTTCAAAATGTTGTGAATCGGTAAATAAAAACCCGAAAGTAAATGGTAATTAAAGTGCGGTCAGGTATTATTAAATTCAGATTTCAACTAGGGAAAACAGGGCAGTAGTACATTTGGGGTAGTTGTAAACACTGAAGTTTATTGCTACTCTAACTAGGACTGACCTCTACTATTTCTTTAGTAGACAAGGATCTCTAATCCTTAATCCCTATTATCTATGAATTCATATAGGTCTCATCCTTTGAAGTCTAATATCTAATTAAAAAATCACAGTGTTTAGTACTACCCCATGTTTACTACGATTTTGCCACTTATTTTTAATTAGTTCATATACCAATTTTATTTATTAAAATTAAATTGAAAGATCTCTTAAAATGAAATTTTTAATTTGCGTCTGATACTTAATGCTTAACCGGTGGTCCCTGTGGTTTGAAGGGTAGATCATATAAAATGGAATCAAATTTGAGATAGAGATGTACTTTTCGAGTGATTTCCGTTTTCTCTCGAGTGTTTGTTTTCTAAAACATTAAATGGGCGTGAAGAAATCAATTTTCGTGTGAGAAAGATTGCTATTAAGGTGATTGAGGTGAAATAGACAAAAAAAAAAGCCACCAAAAACTGATGCATGGTAAATGGGATTGAAGTAATTGGTATAATATGAAAAAAAGAAGAAATCTGGGTGTAAACATACGTTGGATGCTGGATATTCTAGATGAAAAATTACAATGGTTGAGAGAAGATGAAAGGGAGTTGTGGAGTGAGATGGATTAGGAGATTATGTGGTGGAAAAACAGTAGCCAAAAGTGATGTGTCCAAATAGAGCGTGCATCGAATATTTTTAATGATGATGGAGTGAAGGAAATTGTAGTGTATGGGAGAATAATTGCATGCCGAAGAAGTTAACCCAGGCAACAATAGGCAGGTATGAATGGACAGACAATCAAATCACTGTGCAATTATCTCATCACTTTAACGAGATACGCCGCGTTCATCGAATTAAATTATCTCTCTCGCCACTCTATCTCACCTTTTAGTGTCTCAACACTTCCAATAACTTCTTTTACTCCACCTTCTCTTTTTTCTCCAACAGAATTTCCCATTGTATCTTTATTAATATTCCTTTAGATTTTTTTTTCAACTCCCTTGGGGTCGTGATAAAATCTCTTATTTGTTATTTCTTTTATCCGGCGAAGGACAATAGAGGAGGAATATTTTCAATGATGTGATGAGGTACAAGTGGCAATTTTCTACCCTTTTACACGGCCATCAACTGTCGTTTAATGATGAAAGGGTTTAAAGAAAAAGAGGATTTACCTGAGTCGTCGGAGGACTTGTCTGTGAGAGATGACTTCCCAGATGATAAGGTGGCCCTGGAGCAAAATATCCTGGAGTTATGCCTGAAAGCAAATTATAGATATTACGTTTGATTATTTCAACAGAAATTAGGATTTAGGCTAGCTTATGATTCATCTTATAGACTTGAATATTCAAACAAGATAATTTTGTTTATTTACAGCTGAAAAATAATTTCCGTATTAGAATGGTTTAGTGTTATTCAGGAGTTAAAGTAAAGCTAGGTATTGATTTTTTTGAACGCCAGAACGTAGAGTAGTAGGGGAGATTGGGGCAGAATTAGCCAAAAAATTTTTCTTGGTTTATAAATCGTCAAACAAATGCTTAAATCAGACTGATAAATATTTCGTTGAATAGGCAGGACGTTGATTATTCTGATTAAATAATAGTTTGCTTAATAATCTTTCGAAAACTATAATGCTTCACTGTCTAATTTCTACACTTGACTAATTCTGCACCGGTCTCACCTACTTTGACATAAGTTTTTACTGCTTGAACTCCACAGGGAGGGCAGTAATCTTTGAATTTTTTCACCATCAAAAAATTTTCACTTTCTACTATCCCGAAGACCAATTTTCTCAGCATATCTTCATGTTTCAGACAGTTTCTTAGCAAGACGTCACGCTGTTTGTCCGTCTTCGTCTATTCGTCTGGCTATCGCCAGTTTTAGAGGTTAAACGGTAAGAGATAGCGACTTGGAACCTTCGGGGACCCTCCCATAAGTTGACTCAAGTATCACTGACATGCTCCTCATTTTCCCACACCCTTCCTCTTTTCTTCCAAAGCCATGTTTTGTTATGAGATTACTTGAAATCGCGTCATGTGTTTCTTTTTTCATTTTTGAACATATTTAAGAGACTACCCAGGTGGAAATTTCACCCTTTTACGAAAATACTGTGGACTCATTGCTATTAATGGTTTTTCAAGGTAAACGTTTAAAAAGGCTCTAGAGCTAGAGTCTAGAGAGCGTATTTCGCAACCGAATGGTATCATGTTTCAGTACTTTGGAAAGGTCTTGGCATTCCTGAGTAGTCTGAACAAATTCCAATCAGTTTCAAACCGGCAATAAACCGGGTCATAACCGATAACTAATTTTTATTCGTTTTTTTTAGTATTGGAAGTGAAATTTTGTAGAATCGCATTTTTGTGGAATTTTGTGTATCGACAAAAATCTGTATTCCTAGTGTTGTCCTGAGAGAAAACAAATTTCTTTTTGTTGGCCAGTTTGGACACTTCTGGTTGATAGCTTTTTTCAAACGATTAAAGTAAATCAGTGTACCGCTTACAATTAATACAGTGGGACCTCGATAGAGTCAATCTCCATTAGAGTTAACAGCTATTTTTTTACTCTACGGACTCCGATAGTGTCAACTTGGACCCAAATTGACTTCGATAGAGTCAACTTTCCTTGTATTATTGAACTAATAATATTATATGATTTTAATATGATATTTTCGAAATAAAAACGAGTCTTATTGTGTATCAACATAACAATTTGAACATAAGAAAAAAATATTTATCTAAGGAGATGGTAATTTTGTGATAAAATTCGTAGGTATATATATTAACCGTGTAATCATTTTCCAACAAAATAATTTTCTTTACGTGATTTTAAGCTTTTTGACCAATTGAAAGTTCTCTTGTCTTTTCTCTCTTGTCTTAAGAATTTTTGATTAGGTTTATGATCACAATGTAAGGAATTTTCAGCCATAATTAATTTATATGTGAATAATATTATAGCAAAAACAAAAAAAATATGAACTCGAATTACAAAAAAAAAACATTTAGGATGCTATTTAGATATTTTTAGTATAACATAGTGAAGAAACTTTTCTAAATTTATTCGAGCTTTTTAAAGGCCCTACTTCTTTAAAAAATGTACATGATAAACGATCACGCTTCTAAAGAAGACGCGTAAATTTATTTTAACTTACATTTTTAATTTAAAATATCAGTATCTCAAAAGAAAATTTGGATCAAAAACAAAAATAAGTAGCAGAAAATTAAAATTTTTAAGCAAATTCATTAAAAAGAAATCGCCTGTGGGTATGCAAATTTTTTGGTGCATAATGCCATTTTGCGCGTTTTTTTCGTTCCCGAAAATGTGCATAATGCCCAGAGCACAATAACTTTTGTTTAGTAAACATGTTTTTAACTGTAAAAGGTTTTTGAGAGGACCAGAGGTGCATCCCGAGAGTGTCCCTCTGAAGGTTTACACAAACAAAAATTATTGTGCTTTGGACATAATCTCGGGACTGAGTGTATTTACTAATAATAAAAAATATTCTTAAAAATCATTCCTTAATCTCCAACTTTTGCCTAAACACACGACTTTTTTGGGCCAGAGGGTATAGAATTTATGGATTAATTTAATAAAATATTCTACTATCGTGTTAAATTTATCAATGATCAAGTAAAAACATAAAATAATACCTCTTTATATCAAAATTTCACATTTTAATTAATTTTTTCGGACTCAGATAGAGTCAACGAATCCAATAGAGTCAACAGACCTGGAAATAATTAGTTGACTCTATCGAGGTATCACTGTATTTGGCTCGGTGCGAGGATCGTACACAATGGTTCATTTTCAATTCCATTTGGCATTGGCATACCACAAAGCATTCCTTATTTTTACTCTAGGTTTAACCATGGTTAGAGCCATTTCGCAGATCCTAAATCATGAACGTTAGGTATAAGATTAATATTGTAGATGTAGATAATGCACTTTTATCGGTCCATAAGTCCATAATATTCTCTTAAAACCACGGCTCTTTTAATTATTTATTCAGCAATAATTCATAAATGGGCATGCTATAAAAAATAAACAATTTTTGCAAGTTCCATTTTAATACGAACGACAGAAACGATAAATTGGAATAATTTGATAGAAGAATAGTACATGATAAAAGTCCTTAAGGTGGAAATGGAATTGTTGTAAACGCGCTAACTGTATTGATAATACTATTTCGTGGAAATGTTAGCAAATTTTTAGCAATAGTTCTCAAAATAACATCTTCAGAGTTATAAAAGTTTTTTATTTGCCAAATTCACGATAATACTTTTGAATTATTCATATCACCATGAGCTTTTTCTGTCTTTTCCACCCTCAAATCCAGGGTAAAAGTTGTGAGTTATATTTGCTGTTTATAGAGCTAAAATTAAAATGAGGATGGTCGTATTTTCCATTTCCTGTCACATTTTCCTGCTAACTTCAATCCCATGAGGGTGTGTTTCAATTCTCATATGAAAAAAAATATATAGAAGTGATACGGATTTTGCTTATGAATTTGCGTGTCACTGGGCAATTAGTGTCAATTTAGATGTTATGTAAAATTTTTTAGTTATAGTTTGAAGGGTGAAAGAGAAGGTTATTCTTTCTACCAATTTCCTCTGTAGCCCCAAAGAATAATTGGACAAATATGGTAATTATAGTTGAGGGTGACATGGTAGATGAAAAGAAGGAAAATGTTAGAGCTTTTGTGCTTTATTGTGTTCAACATGAGAAAAGAGAGACATATTTTGAGGACAATGTGTTATCGTGTTCCCTAAGTATTCAACTTTGCTTTTTTTTATCAATCTTGTCTCTTATTTAATGGAAAGAAAGAAGATATGGGAGGAATTATTTGACAAATTGTTTGGTGTAATGGAAGCTGTTTCTACCCATGAGCTGCTATTTGCAGATACAGAATAGATTTGAGAATGAACAAAGATTGTGTATGGAATACAGAAAGCTCGGGGAAGTGGAGAAGAATGCAAAAAGAATGCAGTATTGTCTCTTCATTTTCTCTCATTCTCATCTTTTCATCCCTTGTCTGGCATTTGTGAGAATTGCAATGGGGAGATTGTTAGAAAAATCTCCGGTATTTTCCATGAGAAACTTAAATGGGGAAAACCTATTGTGTGAATCTGTCACGTGCATCGTGACTGTACGTAGATTTTTAAGATGGGGGTAAAAATGATTTGTTATAGAAATTAGGTCACAAAGTTCTTACCTGCTCGTAGAGCTTCCACAGGAACTGAAGGATATGGCATTGGATATGGATAACCGTCGCGTCTGAGAGCTTTTGGCTTTCTTCTTGGTCGGTATTTGTAATCGGGATGCTCCTTCATGTGCATTGCCCTGAAACAATATAATTAAAAAATAAAGAACGAATAGCATTAGAAAATTCCTTTTGCTAATTGGGATTTTTATTGTATAAATTTTCAGAATTTACAACTTGTTAATAATATACCCTAGATAAAATCCGGTTAAGTGAAAGCTTTCAAGCTTCGCATACACTCAGCCTTCGAACACTTAATATTTTTCCTATATTCCTTTAATGAATATGACCTAATATTTCAAGAAATGTGTGACTTAAGAATAAAGAAAATAAAGAAAAATATGAAGTGTTCGAAGCCATAGTGTGTGCGAAACCTGAAGGCCTTCCCTAATTCCTTTATATTTCGCAAGTTTCAAGTTTTTACCTTATTTTCGTCAATCAAACCTACCCATTTCAAAATATTCTTTTATTTATAAATTAATTTAAGTACAGTGGAACCTCGATATAGTCAACCCCCGATAGAGTCAATTTCCATTAGAGTCAATACCTATTTTTTACTCTACGGACTGCGATAGAGTCAACCTTGACCAAAATTGACTCCGATAGAGCCGACTTTTCTTGTATTATTGTTCTAATAATATTATATAGTTTTAATATGATCTTTTCGAAATAAGAAACAGTCTTATTGTGTATCAACGTAACACTTTGAACACAAGAAAAAATATTTATGTAAGGACATGGTAATTTTGTGATAAAATTCGTAGACTTATTAACCGTGTAATCATTTTCCAACAAAATAATTTTCTTTACGTGATTTTAAGCTTTTTGATGGATTGAAAGTTCTCTTGTCTTAAGATTTTTTGATTAGGTCTATGTATGATCACAATGTAAGGAATTTTGAGCCATTATTAATTTATAAGTGAATAATATTATGGCAAATACAAAAAATATGAACTCGAATTACAAAAAAACGTACAGGATGCTAAATTTTTCAAGTATTACATAATGAAGAAACTTTTCTAAATTTATTAGAAAAGACCTTACTCTTCTTTAAAAAATGTACATGATAAACAATCATAAAAATTACGCTTCTAAAGAAAACGGGTAAATTTATTTTAACTTACATTTTTAATTTAAAATATCAGTATCTCAAAAGAAAATTTGGATCAAAAACAAAAATAAGCAACAGAAAATTAAATTTTTTAAGCAAATTCATTAAAAAGAAATCGCCTGTGTGTATGCAAATTTTCTTTATGCATAATTCGATTTCGCGCGTTTTTTCGGTCCCGAAAATGTGCATAATTCCTGTACTGAGTGTATTTACTAATAATAAAAATATTCTTAAAAATCATTCCTTAATCTCCCATTTTTGCCTAAACACACGACTTTTTTTGGGCCAGAGATTAATTTAATAAATGGAATAATTTAATAAAATATTCTACTATCGTGTTGAATTTATCAATGATCTAGTAAAAACACAAAATAATACCCCTTTATATCAATAATTCATATTTTAATTGATTTTTTTGGGACACCGATAGAGTCAACGAATCCAATAGAGTCAACAAGCCTGGAAATAATTAGTTGACTCTATCGAGGTCCCACTGTATTTAGGTAGTTCTCTAAAAATTTTTGTACAGACAAATATTTAGACGTGTCGTGGTGAAAAAACACTATTTTACATTTTCTTTCTTTTCTCTGTGATGTTAGAAATAATTTTCTTAAGTTTCTAGTGGAAAATGTAAATCAGAGAACATAGTACATACAGTAGACTCTCGCTCAATTGGCCCTTTTTCAATCGGGCGAAAAATTTTGTTGACAATTTTCACGTTTAATTATGAAGTTAATTTGCTCAAATTCGCTGTAGTTCTTCCTAATTTATCGTGATTCTTTATAATTGAGATCGATAAACGATAAACCAGATGACATTTTGGCCCAATTGCCCAATTGAAAGAGAGTCTACTGTATTACAAAATTATTTTGAAAAACAACTTTGTTTAACGTAAAACTAATTCCGCAACGAGTATGGTAAATGCTATTTTTGTCGGAAGTTCTTGCCATTTCAACAACTACTTTTCTTTTGAAAATAAATATGTTTAGAAATTCATATTTAACTTACCGTAAACGTTTGGCTTCATCGATGAATGGACGTTTCTCATCTTCACTCAGCAATTTCCATTCGGCACCTGAAATTGTATCTCAGATTGTATTGAAAGTGTTCAGGAGGAGTAAATCCAAAATAGGAAGCTTTGTAAGGGAGAATGAGAACATTTCGAATAAGAGAAATTTCTGTAATTGCTCGTTTTTGGCAAACATTGACAATATCCTGCGAAATGTTGGAGGAAGAGTGTTTTCTGCCTATTCACCATAGCTTTTCGGCAGTGAAATTGTGTTTAATTCAGAAACAATATTTTCAGTGTACAACTGTGTGTATGTTGGGGATGGTAAATAATGGAATATTGTTGTCAGAGTATTCAGTAGGGTCCTTTTCATGTTTCATCCTCATTCTCTGGTATATGGCATGTACAAGGGAAAATTCATCAATGTGCGGAGCTTTTTGTGCGAAAGTTTCAGGTGAAATTTACGTGGGAGCCGTAACTCACTGAATTTAACCATCTCGCTCTCTATATTATAATACCTTCCTGATAATGCCAAAAATTCAGCAGTTTGTCATTGTTTGGAAGAGAGAGAGGTTATTTTTTTTCTCCCTTGGTTTCGTTGCTTTTTGGACAGGGAACGGAATTTCAGACAGGTGTATGTTATTTATTCGAAAGGGGGTGGTGGTTTGGTGAAGCCGCGCGTGCTTTCACCAAACTAGGAGACATCGTCATCGTGCAATTGTCGAAGGAAACAATGCACAATTCTATTGTCACCATGACAACAGAACTCGAGTTTTTCGTTTTGATTAAATGTCGTCGTTCCACCCTTTCTGTGCCAACCACTACCCATTCCCCAAGCCAAGATACCAACTTTCGATTCTGGGAGCAAACAATGGCGCCAGAGTTGTGGATGGTAGAATGAACAACGACATAGTTTCCACCACATTCGAGACGTGTTTGGCTCAAATGTGGGGATTTTGCAAATAATCTCAACCATTTTGTGTTTTCGGATATAGACAGTGGTTCATGAGGAAATTGTAACAACTGTTTTTATGTTCTAATACTCTTGTTCTCTTACACTTTTCATTGTTAGATTCGAATGGAACATTTGTATTGCTAACTTCTCTGCATTAAATTTTCAAAGTTCGCTTTTAATTAGGATTTTATGAAATTGTTTTATTTGAAATATTTCTATAGATATAATAACTATTATGGCTATTGTCTTTAGTATTTATTAGTATACAAAAAGGAGAATCTTTTTATTTGCTGACTTGAAAAAAATTAACACTAAATTATTTCAAAATTAACCCTCTAAACCGTAATACAGGCTTTAAACTAAAGGTTTTGCCTCAGTTTCTGAAGGTTGCGAAATTCTAAATGATAAGCAATTTTAGTGATGATAAGAAATTAGAGAGGTTAAGCTGTGGGATCCTGTCTGACCCACTAACCCTTTATAGAAGATTGAGAAAGGATCTATTATATTTTTTGATGGTTTACTTCTTTAAAGTAAACACACTCCAAAAGCATTGGCCCAAGTTCGGAAATTAATACGGTTACGATTATGGATAGAGGAGGCCCCACACCTGTAACAAATGCACCCTGGCGGACTGACTACCTCCCAGAGTGTGAAGAAACTCATCCATATAGCCTATATATGGAATAAAACATCATGACTTTTCTAAGTGATACTCCATTGGCTAATTCAATCCCATTTTGAGTATAGTACGCCAGAATTCAATATCTGTACTCCTCTAGGCGTAGTTAGGGCATTATATAATTTCAGGACAAACTTCAAGACAACTTCAAGAACAAATTTTCTAAGTTCCGACGGTTCCAATTTCAACAGAATATTCTCTGTCGGTGGCGATAGTCGTATTGGAGTATCTCTAAAGTCTTGAAGTCTTAGGGGTTATAATTATGTCTGATTCTACAAGAATACGGTGCTTTTTTGTTTTTTTTTCTTCGGTGTCGTTTCAAGAGATTTTAATCAGCTTTCTTTTGATGAAATTCTTGTTAAAAATGTTAATTTTTGACTGACTAATTGCAAAAAGATGAAAAGTTGACAATAATCTCAGAAATCCAAATGCGAGTTATGCTGAAATCGCGAAGATTATAATTCGGTTTTGGATCAAGGTTCAAGACTGTTGCTCAGAAGCCAGGAGGAAGTGGCCGAAAACCTGGGATTCAGGACAAGGGGATGTAAGAGAAAGTGCTTGAGAAGAGAAAGATGGGAATACGTTGTATAATAATAATAATAATAGTGGCACAACGTTTCATAGAGAAACTAGGTGTTCCCACAAGGGGAGTTCGGGACATCCATTATTTTTTTTTGATACAGGGATGGGGTTGTCAGTCCCATGCGCCGTGGAATCAAGTGCACTGAACCTCACTGGATGCAATTCGAACACTTTTAACCCTTTAAGGACGATTGGAACACCGGTGTCCCATAAAGAAAATAATTTTTCCTGACTACGGAAAGTTATTTTTTCCTTATGTTTATTCGTAGTTGCAAAATAGAAGGTTAAAGGAATCTAGGATATTTTTTGGAAGTCTCCAGCTTTTTGATATATAGTAAATTTTTAAACTCAAAAATTACAAATTTTTAAATTCTCTTAATGAAAATTAATTTTAAATATTTTTTATACTTCCAATTTTTTTTAAGCAAAACCATTTTAGTATAAGAAAATAGAATACTCAAACATAATATTTTTCATTAAATTGAAAATTATCATTCATTAGTATTGTCAGAAAAATTACTTAAATTTTTAGGCTACTTTTATTCCTATCGTTCATAGACACACAAAATACACCAAATCAGACTCTGTTGGCTTTTCGAAGGCCAGATATAAGACCTTTCACTGGTTCTGTTCATTGATTTCATTTTTATTGCTGATTTTCGGTCCGCGAAAACTGTCTCGTCGTTAAAGGGTTAACGCCAGAAAAATTCCTGGTGACCTAAAGGGATTCGAACGCGGAACATTTGCATCATAGAGTGAGTGCTCTACCACTTGACCCATTGAGTGCCCCATTATTGAAGCTTGGTCCATAAAATCAAGAAGAGGAATAGTTTGATAACCTACAAATCTGAGGACGCTCCCCATCGGACCGACAAATACCGTCAAAGTTCTAAAATAAGGTCACGAAAATTTAACGATCATCTTTTCAAAGAATTCTAGAGCTGTGCGATAAGATATTCAACCCGTCC
This sequence comes from Phlebotomus papatasi, assembly GCF_024763615.1. Classification (NCBI taxonomy): domain Eukaryota; kingdom Metazoa; phylum Arthropoda; class Insecta; order Diptera; family Psychodidae; genus Phlebotomus; species Phlebotomus papatasi. The sequence continues at coordinate 32,190,628 of NC_077223.1, read as the reverse complement.
TTCACTCCGAAAACTTGCCTGATTTCGAGAGAAAGTGGAACAAAGCCCTCCGAGACAGTGGAAACGTGCTTGTCAAGTCCTTTATTAAAGGAATTAAGAAAAAGGTGCGAGAATTCGGCGAGAAGTCGTTGGATTAAAAAAAAATCCCAATAAAATTATCTTTCCGAAAATACATTTGTTTTTTCATATAGGGTAAAAAGTGGAAAGCGAGTCAGTTTGGAAAGTGGGACCAAGTGTGGAATGTGAGACACCTCCCTAAAAAGCCTAAAAACTTGATAATAAATCAATTAAATATAAAGCAAGTGACAAAGGACCTGGGCGGATTGGGTATTGAAGTGTGCTAAAACGTTGCATTCGCTTTAATTTAAAGCTTTAATTGCTGGACAGCGCGGGGCGTCTATGTGAAATTTACAGAACCTCTTTTTGGTTGGACGTCCAGGAAGTTCTTGGTAATATTTCAAGGATTCCTCAAGTGCTACCCGGACATTAAGCAGGGATTAGAATAAGTATCCAATGTGCAAGTATACGTAGACAACCCTCAACAATTGATTTTCTACATATTTCGTATAATATTTTGTCATTAATATCACTGTGTCCATCTTTCCAAAAGTTTTTGTCTCACTTTCCAACATTTTGTCCATCTTTTCAAAATGTGTTCTTTTCTAATTTGTTTGAATATTCTAATTAATTGGTTGAAATTTCTAATAAAGCTGTCAAGATTCTATTAGAGTATTTTACAAGGAATCTCATGATACAAAGTAAATGGAAAAAAAATATTTATTCGGCTTACAAATGCATTTGAAATTGAACTTTTTCTTAAGTGTCTCCCTTTCCATAATTCACCCTATACTGTGGTTAACATGTGAGAGGTATTTTTCATTAGGGAAAATTTATCATCTAAATGCTTTATTAGAAATATATTTTTTTTTCGATAACAAAATTGAGTAATTTTTACTTTAGAAATGTTCTAACTTATGAAACTTTTGACTATTATGTTTAAGCGATTAATGGAACTGTTAATCAGGTTAAGCTTAGAATTCCTTTGCCACTTCTGCTCTTTTCTTCCACACCTCCTACCTAAATCTTTGCTGTCTGTCTGATTATATTGTATATCTTATCCTATTCACATGCCACAAGGCAAGGTTATTGTTGTGCAAGTGGCTGCTCGAGTCATGGCTGAATATGTTCTTAAGGCTTTCCACTTGCAAGAGGGTTGTCTACACAATGGTAGTACATCTAATTATTCTTATCTTCGTTTAACAGTTTCCAAATTTGAATATTTCCTATATTATTTAGCTTTTCTGTATGTTTAAGTCTTTCCCGCCAGATTTGTTTAGAGTTCGCACAGGTTGTATCGGAGTTTGAGTAGATTTTTTTCTGAGTGTAAAATAGAAAATCCTCTCATCATTTTTCCCATTTACTTGCTTTCGCGCAATGTAAATATTGACAATCGATAATATTTTTTTTTCGAATGAAATGAGCCATATGTCCAATTAATGGGGAAGTGCATTGGCAAAAAACAATGGATTCACCACCCTCTCTCATTGTTGATCGGTCTCATCCTTGTTTCCCTTTGCACTTGTCTGAGCCGATGTGTGTTCAAATCTATCATCCGGCAAATTTAGATGTTTCTGAAGTGCATATTAACACACCATCTATTGTTTGGGGTATGTGAAGAGTGGGCGGGAAAGTGCAAATATGTTTTGGGTGGATGTTTAAGCGAAAATATGTCAGGCTTTTGAGGGTTAAAAACAATCTGCGTGTCAATATTTAACGTCTATCTATTGAGGGAGTGAGTATTTTCCTATTGTCTCTCATTCTGGAAATTAAATTAGATTTAGAGGATTTTTCTCCATCTTTTCCAATGTTGAGAAAATATTTAAATAACACTCAAACGGATAGAGAACGAAGGCAAACTTTTTCCTCTTAAGGATTTTATGTCTTGGTGGAAAATTGTCAGAAACAGATTTGTTTGTCCAGTAGTGGCAAAGGGAGAAAGATATACGCGAGGAAAAATAAGGGGTTGAAGATATTCCATAGTATAATAAAGTCTTTTATCAATTCTTTTCCGTATTCTCGTATCATTGATAAATCATTTAATTGAAATTCGATCCTCATCTCTCCTTCCTATTCGATATATACTCTCCTTATTCATTCAATCAACTTTGTCTGGGTTTTTCTTCGTCAACAATCCATCCCCAATACAAAAGACACATACCATGTTGTAATTTTGCTCTCTGGGAATTCTTTCACAATCTCCAGATAGAAATTGTCTTTCAATTCCTCAACACATTTCACCATTCACATTTGTTGTTTTTCATCAATGCCAAGTGATTGTTGATGGAACAATGACATCATTACAGGAGGAAACAAAATTGATTGAACACACTTTCTAACCCATTGATTTTCATTTTCCTTTGTGCATTTACCTTAATGATGCGTCGAATATCAGTGAATGGAAAACTTTTTCAACCATTTGATTGTTTTAGGAATACAATTTTATCGAAATAATTTCCAATTTTATTAAAAAAAAATTGAAACCTTTTATAGGATATTTTATGTTGAGTTTTTGATAATGTTTACCCATTAAAACCCGCTTAAACAGTAATACTAATGCGTGACTATAGACTGTAGAGGAACTATGTCCTTTCATAGACGAGATTGTCCAATTTCGAATCTTGTTAGACCTAAAAACTTTGTGGTAGTAGGAATACTAAGACGCATTTTGATTTAAAGGAGATCCGAATCTTAAACAGTTGTATCATATTCATAGTGCGGACGCTCTATCTGTTTATCCATTGCGTGCCTTAACCCTTAAAGACGATTGGGACAGATGCATCCTTCCTAACCGTGGTGTCACATATAAGATTAATATTAATATTAAGAAAATCCGGAGAGAGAGATAGGGTAAAATGAGGTAATTTGGAACCATTTACAATTTGGGACATTTGAGATTTTCTCATTGTTTCAGATGAGCGAAGAGAAAACAAAAAAGACGATTAAGAAGAAAAGGAACAGCTTCTATTTCTTTTGAATCTCTAAAACAGTGAGAAAATCTCAAATGTCCCAAATTGTAAATGGTTCCAAATTACCTCATTTTACCCTATATAGTATGCAAAATTTCAAATGGAATATCACGTGTGTTAGAAAGAGTACACTGTAGTGGAGCAATACGATGAGTAAGATATTACTGTTCGTATTAAGTGCTTTCTGAATCGTATCACAGGCAATTCGAGCAATTTTCCAGGCGTTCCAACTGTGATTCGGTCAGTTTTCGAGCGAAACGCGAGAGAAAGGCAGGAATACACTTTCTATCTTTTTTTTTTGCCATTCTCGCAGTTCAGAGAGTATTAATCTTCATATTAATCTTATATGTGACATGTAGGGGAATTCCGTAATTTTCGTGGCATTGTCACATGTAAGCCCGAAACCTGACAATTCCAATCGAGCTTTTCTTTGTCATATCATATGAGTTTGAAAATGCAAATCACTGATTTTTTAATGAAATGCCTTTTTAGTGATACAGTAGACTCTTCGATATCCAGCACTTCGATATCCGGGTGACAGCTGCCAAACACTGGCGGTTGATATATTCAAAATTATTTTCACTAAACATGAAGTTTGTCCAGAGTGAATTAAAGTATTATTAACATTGTATCGAAGTTTTTAATACATAATTGTGATAAAAAATGAAACATAAGCACACCATGAAGAAAATTCTCTTTTTCTTTGTCAGACAGAAAATAAATTCACACTGCACAAAATAGAAAAACCGTTGATCATTCAAAAACCTAAATGTCATTTTGTCCCCCAGTCAGCCGGATATCGAAGAGTCTACTGTATTATGCAAATACAGTCTGTCTTGGTTGATTGCAATATATTTTAATAGCTAAATAGTTTTAAGTCACACGTTTCCTGAAAATAATTAGGGCAAATTTATTGGCAAAAAACAAATGGTCAGTAAAAAGTCAAAAGTAGTCAGCAAAAATTAAATTTGATCGGCAAATAATTCGAAATATATACCTAATCAGTGAAAAAAATCAATTTTTTCAGTAAAAAGTAAAATTTTGTCAGTAATAAGTTAAATTTGGTCAGTAAAAACTTCGAATTGATAAGTAGATATATTCGAGTTGATCAGTAAAAATTGGTAATTAATCAGCAAAAAATTAAAAATGATCAGTAGAAATATTCGTATTTATCACTGAAAATTTAAAAAGTGGTCAGCAAAAAATTAAAAAGGAGCAGTAAGAAATAAATTTAATTTTTTACCGACCACTTTTTATTTTTTACTGACCACTATGTTTTTTTTACTGAAAATCTTTTTCTTTTTACTGATCATGTTTTATTTTTTACTGATCACTTTTTACTATTTACTGATCATGTATGTTTCATTTGTTGCTGACCACTTTTAATTTTTGACTGACCGTTTTTAATAAAGTACTGCTCTTTTTTAATTTATTACTGATCTTTTTAAACTTTCTACTTCCCCTTTTTTTATTTTTTATTGACCATATTTTTATTTTTACTGATCATTTCGATTTTTTTGCTGACCAAATTTGACTTTTTACTGCTCGTTTATTCAATGCGAAATTTATTAAAGGAATATGGGAAAAAGTGTTCGAAGCCAGAGTGTGTGCGAAACCTGAAAGCCTTCCCTTAATTGAAGAATCGATATTTTTCTAAATGTAAGAAGCCTGCTAAGCTGATCTGAAAGCAGCCATAGTTTATGTTAGTTTTTGAACTGTGAAATATTAAGCGGAATAATTTAAAATTTCAGCTAATTGTGTACAGATGGGGAAGCTTTGAAATTTTTTCTGTATTTAGGGTAAAGTGGTACAAGTTAGACCATGGTACAAGTTGGACAGGGTTCTTTTTTCTTGATAAATTTAGTACTTCATTTTTATTTGTATATTTTTAATGCTTTATGGCTCCGGCACACCTTTTAGATCAGGAAAATTTCATGAAGTCGAAATTCGAAACCCTTTCTTTCTCACATGTTTTGCATATCAAGAAGAAGAAGAAGAAGAGTGCGAGAGAATGAGATAGACATATGCAAAACACGTGAGAAAGAAATGGATCCGAAATTCGACTTCATGAAATTTTCTTGATCTAAAAGGTGTGCCCGAGCCATTAGTTTTATAATTTGGTTCCTTATGCTTAAAGGTCTCTACACATTGGGAGCAATTTTTGTCAAAAATTGCATTTTTGAAGGAAATTGTCTGCACTGCTGTAGGCAGAACTGTCAAAATTCTGTCAAAAATGCAATTTTTGACGAAAATTGCTCCCAATGTGTAGAGGCTTTAAGAAAAATTTAGTACTGTATTTATTAAGAAAAAATCCCTGTCCAACTTGTACCGGCGAAATGTCCAACTTCTAACATTATGTCCAACTTGTATCACTTTACCCTAATTCAGTTTTATTTGAGAGAAATTTAAATCACGAAAAAATCTTAGGCAAAGTTAAAAGTTATCACGTTAAAAATTGTCCTTTTGAAAGAATTTAACATTTATTCTTATCCTGTGTAAGGAGTGTCATCATGGCATATTATTTTTTAAACCTTTTAATACTATGAAGTGATATAATAGATTTTATTCTGTTTCATTAACAAAGGAAGGTTAATCTTAAAGAATAGTTAACTCAACATTAGAAGACTTTCATTAAGAATAAGGGGTTTGCTGTAAAATGTTATTTATATCTCGGACTTTCCCTTGATATCTCTGTCAACTCAATCAAAAGTCATAATGTGACAACTTTAAGACGTTTTCAACCACCCTCACTCTTACTAAATCTAAAATTATACTACGTTGTCGTACAATATGCCACGGAAGTCGGATACGAGAAGGAAATTAAATCGAATGTAAAATCGGAAGTTACATTTTGAGCCTTGTAAATGTGTTTACAATTGTCATTTTTAGTATGGGGTGTGTAGTAGGTAGAGTAGGTACGTCGGTGTAAAAAAAAAGGTCCTCAATGCTCCCAAAATACGAAAAAATGGCACACATTTTTCTTCTATACCAATTCCATTGGGAGAATTTTCGTCGGAAAAGTGAATGAAATAGGGAGAAGGAGGAAAGCCTTATACAATGGGATTGGAATTTTAGGGACAAGGGGGTTGGTGGTACATTGTTCAATTGGATTGACAGGCAATCTCTATCTGGAATTACATCTGTTTGGACAATTGAATCGACTCATAATGCCTTGTTTGACGCAATCAATGACAATACGAATTTTCCTTCACTTTCCACTCCAAACCACACCCCCTCGGCATCCACTCAAATCCATCACGATCACTTTAATATGGTAAGTCCAGGGAGAGGAGAAGGATGATTGTTTGCCGGGAAAATGAACTTGCGATGGATTGCATGAAGAGTGCATATAGCTTTTTGGTTTAGAGGGAGAAATGGTATAGATTTGGACTGAATTAAATATCCAGTGATTTTGTGGGCAAATAAGATGAAGGAAAGTTTTCCCAGTCAATTTACAAAAGGAGGGTTGTGTATTCACCCTCAAACATTGTCATTTGATGCACCTCAATGGCCACTCAATAACAGATTATTTCGATGGTGTTTGAGTGGATATTTCTAAGTGGAGGATAGATAGAGGGGGATCTACACATTCCTCTGACCTGGTGTTTTGGATTATTAGGGGTTTTATCTTAAGTGTTGGAGAGATTATCATTTGCTTATAGGGGACGCTTACCAAGTCTTTTAGAGATCTCTGAGTTGTGCATCTTGGGATTATCCTGGGCTATCTTACGACGCTGTAGACGTGACCATACCATAAAGGCATTCATGGGACGCTTTATATGTTCCTCCGTGGCACGTTTAGTAGTGTTCTGACCCATAAGACTGCAGAAGAAACTTGGAGGATAGTGTATCATAATATACTCCCGAGTTTGGGATTAGTTAATAAGTATTAACCTACTTTGTGCTTCCGGAGTTGTTCATCATACCTCCGATGTTCTGATGCAGATTTCCAGCTGTCTGTGTTTGGGTCTGATGGTGATGCAGGGAGGCTGTCGAGGTGGCATGAAGATTCTGTGCGGTGTGCAAATTGAGGGTGTTCAGGGGATGTGACGAGTGATTGGCGATGGTCTGTGTTGTGGGAATTGACAGGGGATGTGGCAGGGACAGCCCAGGCAGAGACAGAGATGGTATTCTGTCCATCATATCTTCGTGCTGCGATGTCCACGGGAGTGCCTGTAAAGAATTATTTAAAGTCAGGAAGGTGCTTTAAATTAACTATACGGATTTATATTAAACGCGTTAAGGTTCAGGTGTTTTATTTATTGTGTCAAAGTGGACCTCAAAAATCCACTGAAGCCCATTGGATGAAATTCTTAACCCATTGAGACTCATTGAGGTATGAACTGATACATCTAAAATTGGGATTTTTTTTTTAATTTTTATTTAGATATTATACTTAAAAAAGAAATTGGATATTTCTAGAAGAAAATATGAATCTATACTTTTCAAAGCTTCATAATATAGTACTTTTAAAAGACTTGTTTATTTTTTTTTTTTCAAAATTTACGTTTTTTTTTTAATTGGTTCCACTACGAATTTGTAGTGTATTTTAGAATTCTACAAGTTTTCCCAGAGAAGTTTCTTTGTCAAAAAATACCATACGGGGTAAAATGTGGCAGAACACATGGGAGAAAATAAAATAATAATTTGATTAATATTTACTTGGTCAAATTCGTATTCCGTGCGCCTTTTCTAAACTACCATAAGTTTATCTAGACACTGATTTCAAGTCATTTTTGAAAAAATGACTTAAAAAGTAAATTCACAGTAAGATTTAGAAAATATATTTCATATGAAAATATGTCAAAAGAATATTATAACATAAACAAGAGCCTGGTAGTAAGATGAATTAAAGTGTCACAAATTACCCCATATTTATCAGTATTTTCCCAGCTTTTTTATAGGCCTTACTGCAAAGTCAACTATTTAGGAAAAGCATGGAAAAGCATATTTTCTATGTACTAATAATAATAATGCTGGCATAATATTCCATAGAGGAACTAGGCCTTCTCAACAGCGAGAGGACATATATTATTATTTTTTGTCTTAGATAGGGGTGGGGTTATCAGTCTTATGCCACGTGGAATCAAGTGCAGTAAAACTGGATGCAATTCAAACACCTATAATGCTAGAAAAATTTCTGATGACCGAAAGGGGATTCCAATTCGAGGTACTTGCATCATATAGATCGAGTACTTTACCACTTGATCCAATGAGTGCCACTAAAAAAAGTTTACTGATCAGAAATCTCTTTAGATTTCTGAGTGTTCATAAGAAAATAATAGGGGAGATTGGGGAGGTTTGGGACAGTTTTTCGTGTTTAGACTTTGAGACACTATTCCAAAAAATCACGATAATGTATTACAATTTAATGCGGGCTATAGGATACTTATGGGTATTGACTTTATAAAAAGTACTCGATAGAACTTGGAAAGCAGCTGAGTTTTCTTGGAGAAGATAAAACATTTAACTTGACGCTTTGTCCCAAACCTCCCCGATGTGGGGCAGTATGGGACGCAAAAGGGGATGTTTGGCACGCATTTTTTCTCGCATAACTTGCATTATTGGAGCACGTTAATTAATTTTAAATACTACTTTAAAAATATTTCTGATAGAAAGAAAAATGTTTCATCTTTTATTTCATACTTAAAAATTAATATCAATTTTATATGTACAATAGAGTCAGTTATTGTCAATCAATTATTTAAAGTATTTTCTTCTTATTTTCCATCTACCTTTCTTTGCTTTTTTTATTCTAAATATTGAAATCATGATCATCAAACTCCTCAGGCGAGTATAGTCTCTTAACACTTTTAGTATTGAACTCATTGGCCGATTCTTGTTTGATTTTACGACAACTCCATGGTACCTGTTTTTCCTTATTTCTCTGAATTAGCTCTCGCCTTTTCTGGAGAACTTGTGAAAATTGTAGAGGATATTGCTCGATAAATTTTCGAGAAAATAGTTTTTAACGGGATTGGGCAAAGATCGAATATCCTCTGAGAAGAAATTATTGATTCCCAAGACATTGATGGTTTGTTTGTCTCTGTAGTTAGAGAAATCTGCTCCACTGGTAAAGTTTACACAAGAGGGAGATTTTTAGTAAAAACTGGGCATTACTCTTCATTTTGACAATAAACAATTGCACGCCACCTACAATCTTGTCGAAAATCAACGTCCCATTCATCCCCTTTCATGTGTCCCAAACATCCCCGCACGTAGTTTTGGTATTTAAAACCTTTATGTAAAAAACAAGAGCATATAATCTCTGAAACTTTTATAAAAATATGTTCCCAGATTACACTGCTACCTAATGAGATAAAAAAGTTTTGATTATATATCGCTTATATAAAATACAAAGAGGAACACTGAGTGAGATGTAAAAATATACAATTTTCATCAATTTTTAAAAAAGTGTTGATAGAATTAAAACAATAAAACTGAGGATATCCATTCTTTTAGTCAAGATACATTTTAATATTGCCTACGATTGAGTAGTGGTTAAATCCCATTTATTTAAAAAAAATAATGAAAAAATCGCCTTGTCCCACACTACCCCTGTCCTAAACCTCCCCGGTCTCCCCTATGCACGTTATGCAATATTTTGGTTTATGGTTTCCTAACATTCAATTCGTCTATTAGTTTTCTTAATAACTTTTAAAATTTGTATGCATATTTTGAAGTTGTAGGATTGGTAGGGAGTTTTGACTAGGGGAAGTCTTTCAGACTTCGCACATACTCTGGCTTCAAACATTTTATATTTTTCACATATTTGTTTAATGAATCTGACCTAGACTTCAATAGATAGTCTTAAGTCACACATTCCCTGAAAAAAAGATCAGGTTTATTTTAGGAGTATGCAAAGCCTGAAAGATTTCCCCTATATGGTGAACTTGAGTCGTTGCATACGTAACTAAAATCGTTTAGGAATTCAAGGGTTAAATTGGCTATGGATTCATATTTAAATGAATGAAATCTCATTTCACGCAGAAACACTTGTAGCCCAGAGACAGACACACATCATAATGAATGAAACATGTGGCCGGGGAATTGGTATCGCAATCTCCAATCTCACAAAACAAACTCAAATAAATCCCAGCGGGTCACCATTTAACACACTTCAGCTACTGTTTTCCTTCTGAAACTCTCCCATTCGTTTCTCTAGGGGAATTTTCCCTTCTTCAGCTGATCACTATTGGAAAATTTATTGATCATCTTCTGCATAGCAGAATTTCCTTTTAAAATTTTCTTAGGTTTTTTCCATACAAGTGGTGTGTTAGGGTCTTGGGTCTCCACTCATCACCCATAAAATCAAATTCCATCGTCATTGAATTAATTCAGAAAGGTGTAATATTTTCTCATTCTGCGTCTGGATCAAGAGCATCCCGAAAAAAGTGTCCCGCTGACTCAGAAATGTTGATTTTGGAATTTATTCACGCGCTCAGCACCGAACAGTTGCCTGTGGATTGCCATTAATTTTTCGGTTGGGTAGACCATCCAACTCTTCTTCGGTCGTCTGATCCAATTGGAAATGGGAAATACACTGGGGGGTAGGAGAACAAGTGGCATCGAAGGTGCGATTCATAATCATTTTCTTTTCATTGAGGAGGGACGACATATATATCTATACACATAGATCTCACGAAATCCCAAATGGGTATCATGGGTAATTTTAATAAAAATGTTGTGTGGAAGTGAGGAAGAACGAAGAGGTGGAGACAAAAATTCCAGGAGATACTTCTTCTTAAGATGACTCTCAAACTGACTGCTGGTCAACGCGCAAGTTCTTTGATGAGAGATGGGGTATCTTGTGGTCACAGATGGAAGAGACATTCTATGGTGCTCTCCAGCTGCGAATTTATTGCAGTATTCTGACTAAGAAATCTTTTCACAGGAGGAGGACAATGTATCGAAGGGGATAGTTTCTCTCAATATCATCTCTAATTAATTACAAATTTATGATCATTTCGAGTGTTGATGATCCAATATTGGATGCCACCATTCGGCCTTTTTCTCCTACTGTTCCCGGTAGGTCTTCTTTTCACCTATTCCAACGAGTGGGTGTCTTTTAACTGCCACGGAGGACGCTCCAGAGGAAATGAAGGGTCATTAAATAATGCCCAATTTAAATAGTCTCATAAAAATGCAATACAGATTCTATAGGGCCACTCTAGGATACCAAATTTTCTTCAATAAAAGATCCATTATAATCGGAAGAGCTTAAGGTTGAGGAGAACAATTTTTAAGAATGGTGACTTTCCTTTTTTATCTTTTTTATATTGTGCGTCATCTTCTTAGGAGGATTCATACCCAAAAATTTCAATAAAACTGAACACTGAAACAACTGTATAGCTCTAAATTTTGTATTCAATAGTAAGTCATTTCTGAAGAAGGTAATTCAATTGATAAAGAATTGCGAAGTGAGACTTTCGGGGTAAGGACAAATAATATTAATCGTACTTATTTTATTAGTCGCTGAGGTGTTTGCTAATCCTGGCTACAAGAATGTGAATTGAATTTTAGGGACCCGTTTAAATGTTAAGAAAGATAAAAATTTTCTTTCGAAATGTTGTAGGTACTCCATAGTAGGGGAAAGTGCTCTTCCTTCGAACGTTCATTCCTTCGAATAATGTGAATTTCTTTTGTTTTTCGTAAGAGATTTCCACTTAATTATCACAGAATTATCAACAATTGATGATAAGCTAACTAATATTTAATAGAAATGTGTAAGTGTTAGGAAAACTAAAAGAAAATTCACATTATTCGAAGGCATGAACGTTCGAAGGGAGAGTACTTTCCCCTAGATAGGTGAAGAATTAGCTTAAAAACAGGATTTAAAAAAATATAATAAGAAGATGCAAATTAAGGATACTTAACAAATTTTTGAGATAACGTCAGCAAACTATAAATCTTTTTCACTTAACGATCTCGCTTGCAATTCTTGCGTTTCTGAATTACAAGCGTCAAAAAAGGTCAATAGAGTCATTAACATTTTTTTTGATATTTGTGAAAATACTAATAAACAGAAACTATATGACTTTCTTCATGTGTGGAAAGCAGTATTGAGAAGTCTATTGTTCAGATAATTGAAGTTATATTTTGAATAAATTATTCTTCGCAAAAATGCTCAAAGGAGAAAAGGCTGCTTTATAGACAAAATCCTCGCAATGGAAGTTCGGAACATCCATTATTATTATTTTCTTGTACGGGATGGGGTTGTTAGTCCCATGCCCCTTGGAACCAAGTGCAGTGAAGCTTACTGGATTCAATTCGAACACCTTTAAGGCAGAATCACATTGACAATAAAATGCTCGCCGTGGCCTCATCGTATTTCGTTAATTTGCGCATTTTCATTGTAATTCTTACGAAAATTCTGGATTACCGTATTACCTTATCTCATACTGGGTGGCACTAGGTGAAAATAATATAAGAAAATTGAAGAAATAAAACGAAAATTCGATAAACGGTGAGCAAAAAAAAACTGTAAGAGAAATTAATCGTAAAGTTTTTTTTGCTCACCGTTTATCGTATTTTCCTTTTATTTCTTCAAATTTCTTGTATTATTTTCACCTAGTGTCACCAAGTATGAGATAAGGTAATACGGTAATCAAGAATTTGCGTAAGAATTGCAATGAAAATGCGTAAATTTACGAAATACAGTGAGCATTTTACTGTCAATGTGATTCTGCCTTTAATGCTAGAAAAAATTGCATGATGACCTAAAAGGATTCTAAACCGGAACACTTGCATCATAGAGCGAGTGCTCTACCACTTGATCTCTTGAGTGTCCCCTGAATGCCTTCCCCTACTCTATAATGAGAATTTTGTATTTATAAATTTACAGAATTGTGACAAAACGAACTTTAAAAGTGCGTTTTGTAACGTCTAGCATAGAAAATTCTATAAGATGTCATTATAAAGAAGTACCGTTCTTTAGGTTATGAACTAAGAAGATTTATAGACCTAGCACAAGAATTGTAACTATTATAATTAAATAACTATAAATAATTTTCGAAATAACTGTAATTGTATGTCGCGTAAACTGTGTGTTTTAACATAAATGTTCCCATTGATCCAATAAACGTTGTTTTAGCTGTTGTAATCTCTATTTGGGGTTAATATAAATAGTGTAAATTTACTTTGTTTTAAATATTTGACCTGGGATATAATTGCCAAAATTACAAACAAATGCCATGCAATTTAATCATAAAATGTTTGTTTTTTTTTTTTTTTTTTTAAATATGTCAGCAGGTTGCAACATTTAGATTTGTGACAGTTTATTGATTTTGCATTTCCAGAATATTTCTTTCAGGATTTAATTTAATTTAATAACAAATCTATTATAGAGGAAGTTGAAATATTCGGAAAATGCAAAAAAAAAGATGAGATGGCAGTTTGTTTTGGACTATAGGGGGAAGTGGGGCACCTTTGAAATTGGGATTTTTCACCTATTTTTAAGTAAATTTGAGCCTTATCGTGATATAACTTATCTGGACACACAGATTGAGAAACTAAATTACATTATAATATGGCTCAATTCGACTGAAGCAAAGGAGACAAATCTCAATTTCAAAGGTGCCCGACTTTCAAAGGTGCCCCACATCCCCCTAGAAGCTTAGAATGTAAAAAAAATCATCTAAAAAGATTACCATAAAATCAAGTTATTGCAGAGCCTATATAGGCCTTAAGATTAGTCAGATAAGCCGAGAGGCGATTAAGTGGAAAATTGACATTATTTTGATTATACTACTGTCCCGTCTTTTACGGAATCCTTATAGCTTAAGTAAGTCCTTAGCTTTAAACATCAATAAATCTTGATTGAAATAGCAGGGGAAATCTTTCAGGCTTCGCACATATTTTGGTTTCAAACACTTCTTATTCTTCCCATATTCCTTTAACTATTGCCTATACCTAACTATTTCTGACCAATTGCAATATATTTCAATAGCTTAGTATTAAGTCATACTTTTCATGAAAATAGTTAGGTCAAATGGGTCAAATTTATTAAAGGAATATAGGAAAAATATGAGGGATCGAGGTTAGAGTGTGTGCGAAACTTGCAAGGCTTGTCCTATGTCTCATTTTATTTTACTTTCTTTTTATAAAAACCTTCTGGATTTCATTTGATTAAAAAAAAACATTATAAAATATTTCGTAATCTTTGAAAATAATTTATCTAAGTTTAATAAATTAATAATTTCTCTACGTACACTTGCTTTCTAATGCCTTTTTTCTGAGTGCATTTTTGTCGATGAATAATTTTAAATAAAGACATTCAACGGGTCTGTAAGGAAAAATGTCTTTTTGAGCTAATGATGGAAAAGGCGTGAAAAATAGTTGTGTTAAGTGGATTGGAAAACATTTCGAATGACTTATGCTCTATCACTTATAGGCTAATAACTAAAATTTTGGGCGCTAATTGTACCATGAATGCAATAGTGCGAATAGATGTTCAAATTACAAATCCATTAACATCCAGAACAAAAATTGGTGGTGAAAAGAACACCATTGACAAGGCACTTTATAAAAAAAGGAATAGTTTAAACAACTTATTCCGTGGGCACGAATGGCATAGAGCTTATTTTTCTTGATGTTACAATACAATGGGTTGTTTTTTCTTGAGGAGAAGAAAAATTGCCTGAAATGATGTTTTTTCCATTGGTGCGTTCTTGTACACAACTCCATTATGGGCAATTACTAGGATGATAATTGTGTTGAAAGCGTTTGCCCAATTCGTCAAAATTATTCCTTTCATAATGTGGGTTTTTTTTCTCTCCATCTCTTTTTTTTCAATCCTGGAAGTCACAATATTTGATGTTGTTTAGCAAGAGAAATAATGGATGATGGCAATTGATAGGTTTTTTTTAGGGAGATAAGACATGAGTGTAATAAGTAAGCATAATAGTGCTGTGCACATCACATTAAAGGTTAAGTCACGTTGTCCTATAATGTTATATAAAAGGGCCTTTGCTGATTGCTCGAACTCATAACTTTGATGCTACTTTCTGAAAATTGGTTGTGTACTATAATTGGTTAATCAAAAGTTATTCAGTGGTCGAACTCATAAAAGAAATTGTTAAAATTGTGTAAAAGTAATGTAATTAAATTTCGAAGAAAAATTATCGGTCAAAGCGTCCATTACCGGTCAAAAACGATCTATTACCGTTTGAAGTATTTGTCGGTTTACTAAAGTTCGGAACCGATTCACATTTGCAAATTATTTTAAAACCGTTGCAATGATTTCTTATTTGTTTTAATCGGTTGGGAAATACCTTCTCATAATGTTTTTTGATGATGATGTTTCTTATGCCCTAGACACACTTACGACTTAAGCCGAGAGACGACTTAGTGGAAAATAATGAAAATGTAGTTTTACCATTATTTCTAATGTAATTACGCTAAGCCGTGTCTCGGCTAATCCTCAGGTCTGTCAAGGCCCTTAGTGTGACACTCTGTTAGACAAGTTGACGATATGTCGATCAATAAATTTAAAATTTTACCAGAATGTTGGATATTTCCACAGAATTCAGAGTAAATATATAAGTTATTTAAGAGTACAAAAAAATAATTGAGTGATTTTTCGTTTTTCTATTTCACATTTTTAAAGCTTTGGCGAATCAGTGATTATTTTATTTTTAGTACGTGTAAACAGATACAGTAGGGTTCCGGAAATTCAAAAGCTTTGGTGTATAAATGACATTTCTTACTTCCCAAGTTCGGATGATATTAAAAAAATTAACGGAATGTATGTGACTTTGAATTATATACTCTTTAACCCTTTAAGGACGATTGGAACACCGGTGTCCCATAAAGAAAATAATTTTGCCTGACTACCTAAAGTTATTTTTTCCTTATGTCTGTACGTAATTGTAAAGTAGAAGGTTGAAGGAATCTAGAATATTTTTTGCAAGACTCTAACTATTTGCTATGTAGGAAATATTTAAGCTCAAAAATGGCGAATTTTTAAATTCTCAAATTCATAAATTGATTTTATTTGTTTTTAATACTTCAATTTTTTTTTAAGAAAAACTCTTGGCGATAAAAAGTACAATACTCATACGTAATATTTTTCATTACAGCGAAAAATATTATTCATTGGCATTGTCAGAAAAATTACTTGATTTTGTAGGCTATTTTCGTTCCTATCGTTCATAGAAGCAAAAAACATACCGAATCAGACTCTGTTGGACTTTGAATGGTTAGATGTAAGACTTATCATTGATTATGTTTCCCAGTTTAATTTTTATTGTTGATTTCCAGTCCGTAAAAAGTATCTCGTCGTTAAAGGGTTAAATGAACCGCTCGTACTTCCTTAGAAATCTTCGTGGTGACGTAGGAGAAAGTGGGGCACCACCAAACAATGATTTTTATTTTTAAACTACTTGGACTATGACGACTATTTCTTCAGTGGACAAGCATCCCTATAGTTTTTATGAATTCATACAGGTCTCGTCCTCTGGCGTCTAAAATATCTGATTAAAAAATCGCACTGTTGCGTGCTACCCCGTGTTCGATAGTGCCCCAGTTTTCCCAATATTCTTTTTATTTTAAACTTTTATAATGTATGTGAATATTCGGGAAGCAACAGGGAAATAGGACTGATTGTCAATTATCCAGAGTACAAATTCTTTTAACATAACCTCATATTTGACAATTTGAAATTAACCGTTCGTCTGTCGTCGTTCGAGAATTTGAGAGATTTAGATTTGAGGAACTCTACTGTATTAAAATTTCCTTTAGGATTTCAATCGACGCATCCACCAATTTTCGGAAACACGGTGAACCAACATTCACTCCGGTATTTCAGTTTTATGTTAATTAGGACTATTCGACACAAAGATGGAATTATGACATTGTTTTCGTGAATGATAAGCGATATATCGAACGACATAGTCGCATAATGCCGATGGACATTTTTGTTGTAGGGTATTTACGAGACATAATGAAATGGGTTACATTACAATTGCCTTTTTTTTATCGTCGTCCCTCAGCGATGGTGCAGTTTTTTCGAGTGTGCGATTGAGAAATCATAAAATACATGCGGAGAATGCTGACACTTTTCCCATGACAACGAAAATTCGATGAAAATTTTTCGCAAATGTAGCCGCAAATTGGTGAAAACTCAATAATAGACTGCGAGTGTGAAAATTTGTTGGGAGAAATGTTGAGAATTCCAACTTTTGCTCATTTAGCAATCCAGCGCGTATTTTTTTTGTACCACTGAGAGGCCACTTCACTATCCACATTTTCCATCCCAATCGAGAGTTAGGGAAATTGTATACGAACGAAGCGGTAGAGTGAAAAAGAGTTAATTGAAATTTTAATGAGGAAACCCGTGCAATTGAGATAAAACGACAATGAATTAATTAAAATGAGTCTTTTCATTAGCACGTGGGCGATGATTTTTCTTGTTGCTACCGCTAAGATATCTTTCTGGTGATATTTTAGTGCCATTTTTTTTTTACTGTGGATGCCCAAAAGCACCTCATGTTGATTAAACAAAATATTTTGATTATTTAACTATTCAAATCTGTTATTTATGCCCGTACGAAGATGATGGTAAACATAGTCTCGCTTTTGGCGGAATAAAAAGAGGATGCTCCTCTGGGTGCCCAATAAACCGGTCTCCAGATACTGACACATTTGTCATAATCATATACAATTTTTATTAATATTCTTCATTATTATTCCATCACACGTTTTTCATGCCATGCATCTAAGCACGATGGAGTTTTGTTAAGGAGCTTTTGTGAGCTTTCTGAATTGATTATGGGAGCTAATTAATTTGCATAGAAATACAATCAAGGTGTAAATGTTGAGGTGTTTTTTCACTCCTCACTGTTCTTTAGCTCTTTTGGAGATGTCTTCATAAATTGCCCATTTTTATCTTTCACATCACCTTTCTGCCCCTTTAGAGGTGTCTTCGTGCTATCATGCTGGGGATATTTAATCCAAAATCTATCTCGATTTTATACGGCCGTCGGCACTTTATATTGTGGAATGATTGGAATTTTTGGATATGTGATTGCTTGTATTATAATCTGGCTATAGGTAGCAATTTTATTATTC
The DNA here is from genome assembly GCF_024763615.1 of Phlebotomus papatasi. Classification (NCBI taxonomy): domain Eukaryota; kingdom Metazoa; phylum Arthropoda; class Insecta; order Diptera; family Psychodidae; genus Phlebotomus; species Phlebotomus papatasi. Next base: position 32,172,533 of record NC_077223.1, on the reverse strand, counting down.
ACTGGAATATTGATCATCTCGCGTGCGAGACAATGCAATGTTTTATATAGATTTTGAATAGCACTATAATATACATAGCTTCAATTAAATGTAGCAGTAACTAAATAGACTGAATCACTGACTTTGGGACTCACGGCTTCTGCGTACAAGTCTCACATCAAACTTACAACCGGTAAAAAATGTAAGTTGCTTAATAAAGCACTTGGTAGTTTTATAAAGCTAGGGGACAGTGCCCATGCTTGGTACCATTGGAAGCTTCGTAATGACTAAATTTTTCCTATGTTTCTCAATAAACGTGACTCTGCAATATATTTTAAAAACTAGTCACTTTCCCATAGTATTTAAAATATTGTTGCGATGAGTCACATATATATTGCGAAACATGGAAAATTTAGTTATTACGAAGCTTCCAATGGTATCAAGCATGGGCACTTTCCCATGTAACGAAACTTATAAAAAGAAGTAGGGAAGAAGAATTCGATTTGAAAGAACGTCTTCCTGAAAACTTTAGTGGTATAGTTTCAAAAAATCGAATCCAACGAATCATTCCTTTAGCTCATCCCTATTAATTGTTTTTTGCTTTTAATTTTGCAATTTTATTTTGTTTGTCATGGATTTCAACTGTGTTAGATTTGTATGAAATTTTGATTAATACCTTTTGATACTCGTAATACTCCTATAATAATATTCTAATGTCTACATTTATAGTGAAATAGAATGAAATTTCAGGTGCATAGCATTTAATTCGAGTGTTTGGTGAATACCTTGGATTGCTCTATTGGACAATAAGTTTTGGAATGAGGCTGGACTATTAAGTTCATTGTCTTCGGACACAATTAAAGGTTTGATTTTACATGTATTTCAATAAATGTGGGAGGATGTTGGATTTTCCAAGCTAAAAAAATGTATGGATGTGGGGTAATTGTACCAAATTTTGACCAGTAGCCGAATTTTACAATATCAAATTTGAGAATGAGATTTTCAAATTTGAGAATCCTATTCTCAAACTCACACTACTCAGAATACTCACATTGATTTGAGAACGTTTTGTTCGAAAAATCGCACAATAAGATGCTCAATCATATTGCAATATTCATAAAAAATAATAAATAGTATCATTTTAGATGTTTTTGAACATATTTGTTTTTAGTAAATGTGAAAGATGAAAAGGTTGAGTTTACTGAATTATCAAACTCAAACTTTTTTGCTCAAACTCACACAATTTTACTCACATTGAGTTGAAACTCAACTCACATTGGAGACGCTCAGAGCAAGAGTGGTCTCCATTGTATGCGATTCCCTATTAAAACGGTCTACGTTTGCTCTGAGCATCTCATTGTGCAAGTTGCATGCGATTTTTCGAACAAAACGTTCTCAAATCAATGTGAGTATTTTGAGTAGTGTGAGTTTGAGAATAGGATTCTCAAATTTGAAAATCTCATTCTCAAATTTGATATTGTAAAATTCGGCTACAGCTTGCAATTTCGACCACTTCTTTTGTCTTTCAAATTTCCATGAAATTTTAGATTTTCAATACTTTAGAAATTATATCACATAATAATAATAATAATAATAATAATAATAGTGCTGGCACAACATACTATGACAACTAGGCCTTCCCGCAAGGGGATTTCTAGACATGAATTATTATTTTTTCTTGTACGGAATGAGGTTGTCAGTCCTATGCTCGTGGAATCAAGTAATGTAATTTCAGTGATTACTTGATTAGTTTATAGTTCTTCTTCATATTTGTATTTTTTTTTGGTTTTTTAATGAAAAAAAGGACCCCCGCTCTACTCCGATTGGCCTATTTCCGGTGCAGTTGTCAAAAATGACATTGTAAACAGGGGCCCATCAAGTCTAATAAAAAGTGAAGCTATTTTTCACTTTTCGTTCTAAAAATTTTGTAGATATTGCACCGCGACTTAAACAAATTTGCTCGTAGTTCTTGTATTATTTCGGCGAACATTATGAAATATGTATTTTTAGATAGCTTTAAATGCACGATTTCGAAATATATCACACTGATAAGTCAATTCCCTTTAGGAAAAAACTTTCCAATAGTCTTCAGTGCCTCTATGCAAAGCGTATGGTAAAATGAAATGTCGAGAGGCCCCTGTTGTAACAAATAACACACAGTTTGTGAAGGCACGTTTTTATTGATTGGTCTTGGAGGCCAGAATCAACTCCAAGACAGCGATGAACGCATGGGAAAGGGGTAAAAACGGTAAAAAGACGATAAGAGATGAAAATAAACTGAATTGAAAATTGAAAAAAATAGTAGAGGAAAGCGCGCTACCTTCAGACGATTTATGCTTCGCACAAATCATTTTTTAAATGTGTTGTAAATGAATTTGGCCCATTATATTATTATATTTTAATAGCTAGTCCAAAACCTCAAATTTTTAGAAAAGGGCTATGGGTGACATCAATAAGGAACCTGGAGAAAGAATTAAATTGTCCGAAGCTTGAGTCGTCTGAAGGTAGCGCGCTTTCCCCTAAGTTTGAAAGTCATTCAATGCGTTGTCACTCAACGCGGAACTCTCTATATTAGTGTGCCAAGATTTCAGGGCGACTTTTTTCTGTCTCCTGAATGCGAAATTATCGTTAGATAAGAGTAGCCACCAAGAATTTAGAGCAGTTACGTTCGTGTCATTAAATTACGTAGGGGAAAGCGCGTTAACTTCGGACTATTCAAGCTTCGAACAACTTATTTTTACTATATGTTATTAATGAATATGGCCCATTATGATATTATATTTTAACCTAATGGTCCAATGACTTGAATTTCCTGTAAATGGGCGTAAAAAGTTTCAGTCGCCTGAACGAAGCGCGCTTTCCCCTATGCTTGTACATTAGTATGTATGTATTGTAGAAATATTATATTGAAGCCTTTTGTGATCTAAATGCACTTTCTGTCTACGTATATTCATAAAATATTTTAAAATAGAAGAAAAGCCTTGTAGAATTTTTTGATAAAATTGCTCCAATTCTTTTCGGACTGCAATAGTGTAAATGAATTCAATATTACTGATATCAGTTTGTTTACACTATTGGAGTCGCACTCTGAGGTACTCTGCGTTGCATTGCTTCTCTATTACTTTTTTGTTTCCTCCCTTACCAAGGTCTTAGGCCTTTAGGCCTATTTTGACCAGTATCCTACGTTGAAAATCCTTTAAAAACTAAAAACATCCATAAAAATAGATATCAAAATCATCAATCTATAAAATTACTGACAAATACTGAAGAAAAACAATAAATAACAAAGACGGGAACCTTTCACATTAATAGCCGTACTGGCTTCTCTTTTACTTTTGTGCATATGACAAAGTATAGTATAGTTCTCTATGTTACCTAATTTATTGAAAAATGCAATAAAGCTGTATGAACTGCCCCATACTCTTTTAAAACTTTATTCCTTTGTACTGGATGGAATTTTACATAATGATATAATAGATAATATATGTATTTAAACATTTTATTTTCTTTTTAGTAATTGTTATTTATATTTGAATATTATCTTGTGGCTTAGCGGAATAATAAGCCTCAATAAAGATGAAACCTCTCCAATATATTTGCACTAACTTTTTTATTGGCTTGTTTTCTAGTTACTAATCTGAGAATTAGTCGAGAGATAGATTAACGTAATTTTAAATGCAATAATGAATAAACTATAATCTCAAAATTATTACTTAAACTTTCCCTTAACTTGTACTCAGATCTGTAAGGGTATGTTGCTATTAATTGTCGAACTGGTATTATTGAACACCACACTAAATAAAATTTTATATCAAATTTTACATTCATTTAATCACAATATTTACATATAGCAATAACTTTCAAGTGTAATTTTTCATTTTGTTTCATAAACTAAGATAATGGTTGAAAATATAATCTTGTATTTCCTATTTATTGATAAATTGATAATATATTTAAATTTTGAATTTGTTTTTTCTTGATTATAGGTGAAAATTTCTGTTATGGAATTTTGATTTTTTAAGATTTATCATATAACCCAGGGGAGTGATATGATCTTTGAAAAATGCGACCAGTTCTAGTGTAATTTTTTTCCTGTTTTCGTACACATTTCACGAGATATCTCCAAAACTATGTAGGTTGCCAATTTAGGGTTTTCGGTTGCCTTTTCGTTATTAAATTGGTTTTTATTTTGTATTAGTGTTTTTTACTAGTTCATTCTACAATGACAGAAAACAGCTAATAAAGTCAAAAGTTTTTTCGGCACGCTAGAAACATATGGGAAACATAGGAAACGTCATGTCCCTGATATAACCACTATATTATTGTTTTTTTTCTAGTATTTATAGTAAACTTGATTAGAAATAATTAAATAGGTAATTTTAAATAAATAATAAATAATTTTGAAATATTTATTGATAAAACATAACATGTTACAAGTAATATAGAATATTTTGTTAACCGAGTGTTTTACTGAACAAGATGTTAATTCATTATCCAAAAGTGTTTTCTATTCTTTAATAATTTAAATTTAATTTAAATATCTGATACTTGATACTGCTTTTGAGCTTGTGCTATGGAAAAGAAATGTTTTAGGTTCATGCTATTTAAAAGGCCACGTTTGCGCAATAGCGTCTACCGCCGTCTTAAGTGTTGGTGACCAATCTCCATATAAAACCGGTGGAAAACTTTTCTTCAATTTATCTACTTAATTTTTGTTTATAGGGGGAAGTGGGGCACCTTTGAAATTGAGATTTTTCTCCCATGTTTAAGTGGAACTGTGCCATATCATAATGTAATTTAGCTTCTCAATTTTATTTAAAAATAGGTGAAAAATACCAATTTCAAAGGTGCCCCCTTTCCCCTAGCTGTTTTGTTTTGAAAGGATTTATGTCGTTTTTATCAAAAGTTTAAATCTCAGATCCAGGATCTGTTATATATAGATTTTCCAATTAATAAGAAAATTGTTAGTTTCTTACAATTGAAAATTCTTTTTTTTATCCGTTTCAAAAGCTATTATCAATTTGTTCTATTGGCACACTTTCTTAATGCTTTCCATTGCTAAATTTAATTTAAAATAAAAACTTTTTTTTCACTCTAAATTCGTTCTTAATTAAAATTCTGTGCGTCTATAGGAGTTGACACAGTATTTGGCGAAAATATTGACATAAAATGTGACCTTTCTTGTAATTAGTGGAGGCTAAATTGTGTGACGAGAGTGTCTTGTGTCAAAATTTTCGACAAATGACGAGTTAAATATTTGACTTTGTCGCAATACTACAGAAGAAATTAGTGGGAGAATACAACAAATTTTCACCTGAATCAATTTATTCGCTGGTTGTTGATAGCACCTCTCGCGGGATGGAAGGAAAAATTCCACTTTATGAGAAAATGTCTCCGAGAAGATGTTGAAAATTGTCACCTAACACACAAACACTTTTCTCTGTCAATTGCTGATTACACGAAAAGGTGAAATTTCTAAAGGTATCACTAATTGGAGAGTATAAATCACGCAATATTTAAATTTCTTCATCACTTTTCTTTTGTAGCAATCACATTATCACTTTTCGTTTTGATTTGAAGAGATGAATTAAAGTCACTGATTCTTTTTTTTTGTCGAGTTTTTCCCACGGAAGTAATTCCTTTAGGGATTTTGTTTATAATTAATTAACTTTACAAGTTAATTAATAAAGAGTTTTAATCATTTAACATCCAGTCTGGTAAAAACCCTAAACGGAACTGTTGGCATAGCTTTGGACAAAAGTACCCAACAATATTATAACTTGCGTGGTGGAATGTTAAAAGATGTGAGGAAAAAGGTGATACACTCATAGAACTCCTTTTGCGCGAATTTTCCCGGAAAAAAGGGGAAAGAAAGATTGCGTGTTGCGTCCGTTTAGCGCGCGAGACAGTGCTGCCGCCACAGTGGTGATGGGCAACTGTCGACGGTACGCGGATGAAGGTGGAAAATTGAACGAAAGAGCAAAATAGCGCAGGCGTCCGCCTTTTGTTACATTGTTATTGGTCGGAAGACACCATTGGCCCGTACATATTGCGATGATGCTGAAACATGGGGCGGCGCTGCTCTAATCAAGCGTATCTTTCTTTATGGCGCGACTCCGTGGGCAATCCGACAAATATAACGAAGACGAAGAAGGGGAATAACGAAGTAACCACGAGAGAGAGAGAGAGATAAATTTTATTTGACTTAAGTTAGACCACGTGATGAGCTTTTGAACTTAACGAGGGGGATCGCTTTGATATGTATAATGTATAAAATGTATATGTATATATATATGATAATGTCAAATAAAAGCTCAGTGAGAAGGTTAATTTTCTCTTGAGTGAGAGAAAGTTCTGTGTTCTCCATTAAGCACATGGTAACACTTCTCTAGGGGAAAGTATCCTCATGGGGGGATTGTATATAGAAAAGCTCCTATCTATGTCATACTGTGTGTGAGAGAGAGAGAGAATGACAGAGGGCGTCTATTGTATGGGGAAACAATGGATCAATTGTGAATTGGAGAAAGGAAGGAAGAACGTCTCAGGGATCCAATTGGATAAAAATGTTCCACAAACTTTTTTTTCTCTCATTCTTCTTTCTATTTCAAACAAATAGGAAGTTCCCTTTGTGCCAGATGAGACAAGAATAAAGCGCATGACTTCAGAGATACAATCTTCCTCTGAAGGGATTGTCTGTGTGTTGAGAGAGCTTTTGGTGGAGCTTTCACTGCATTCCATTGTTGTGAGTTGTGAGCTATATCTACATATATCTTATGATACCATTATGGTATTGTGTGGTGTTTTGTTGGGCGTCTATGGCACTGAAATATTCTGGGAAAATCCTTCTATAGAGAATTTATTGCTAGGAGTCTAGAAAGTCCTTTTATCTCTGTCGCACTTACAGACAGTCTAACATGCTCATATACTCTCACAGAGAATTCAATGAATTTTCTTTCACAAAAGACTATCATAGCGTTTTGAAGTTTTCAATGCAGAATTTGGAAATCGATACATCAAGTTTCTTTTTCAAACATTGAGCTTTTCATGTTTTAGGAAATTTAGAAATTTGCACAAAAATATAATATTGCGGTATTAAAATGTATGTACCGCAATTTAGAAGTTAAAAAATCACGATTTTTTTGTAAGCCAGAACGATAGCAATAACAATTATAAATCATTATAAATTAGGATATAGCTAAATTATTAGCACTTTTTGGCTAAAAACTTTTCTGACTGGCATAATTGGCACCAAAATAATAATTTGTATGATTGAATTACATTCATGCCCGGGAAGAGTGTCTTCCTTTCGGATTTGTTCCTCCTGATAGTTATTTTCAAGGAAGTAGAGTATGATGTAAAACAAACAATAATATTTGTTTTTAAAGATGTTTTCAAAATTGCCTATGAGAGTGTACGAGATTAATAAAGATTTAAGTCATTCTCTTTGTTTTACGAAAAATATATTTGCAAAACAAATTTATGCAAAGTGGACTTTATAGCCTACGCACATTAACTTTTGTTTTGTAAACATGTTTTTAATATTTCAGCCAAAGATTGTTTCAATTTAAATAACTACAAACTAGACGTTTGTCAACAAAATTCAAAAATACGATTTTGATGACATTATAATTAGTATACCATTCATATTCATATGTCTACGCTTTTCTAGAACAATCTTCCTTGGAATTCAGGATTCTAAAGGAAACAGAATAACCGTTAACGTTACTTGAACAAATCATTGTTTTCAGCAGAAATTAGGAAATATTTTAGATTTTAATTGAGTTTAAATCATAAAATCATTATAAAAGCTACCTTCATTTCAGGTTTTAACAGAAGTATTTCTGAGAATGGAAATTCAGCTTTTCAGATTGTTCTGAAGAGCAATATTTGAAAATTCTTTTAAAAAATTTTCCATTTCATAAAATGTATTCGGAAGATTTTTATGAACTTGTATTCAACTTCATCGAATTCCTGTTAGAATCCTAAAAATTAAATTTGAGAACACTTACCAGCGCCATATGCGGAAGAAATTTAGGCCCTCACAGAAAAAGAAATACTTTTAAGTCTGTAAATTTTAGGAATTTACCGCTTTTCATTTCGCAACAATTAGGGTAAAGTGTATAATTTGGAATTAGTGTTACAAGTTGGACAATTCGCCGGTACAAGTTGGACATGGCTTTTTTCTTGATAAATACAGTACAAAATTTGTTTTGAAGCACAAGGAACCAAATTATAAAACTAAAGCATTAAAAATATACAAATAAAAATGAAGTACTAAATTTATCAAGACAAAAAGCCCTGTCCAAATTGTACCATTGTCCAACTTCTATCACTGTCCAACTTGTACCACTTTAGCCTATTTGTTTTTATGAAAAATATAGAAAATGGTGTACACAGAATAGTATAGAAAATGTTCGTAAATGTTTGTGAATTCATATGGGGGACTTACGAAATGCTCGTAAATCGTATAACGCACAAACAAGTTCGTTAAAGTTCGTACTTTTTTCACGAACATTCTTCGTAACATGATCACTTAACGACCATTTTTTGTACTTTTACAAATATTTTTTCGTAAGTGTTCGTAAACACACAAAAATGTTCGTAAAATTTTGTTATTTGTTCGTAAATTTTTGTTTGTATGACGATGACAATGTTTGTGAAAAAAGTACAAACTTTTACGAACTTGTTTGTGGGTTATACGATTTACGAGCATTTCGTAAGTCCCCCATAGGAATACACAAACATTTACGAACATTTTAACAAATTTTTTTTCTGTGTACAAGAACATTTTAATTTTAAAATTCCGGCCACTTCTTTTGTTCCTTAAATTTGCATGAATTTTTGGTTTTTGCATACTGTAGAGACTATAGTGCAAAAAAAACAATAAATGTCGTTTTGACGAACGAGATGATGTGAAAAATGCTTTAGAGAAATTCTGGAAGGGCAAGGAACAATAAGAATCAAGGTGGCCGAAATATTACTCGAAACTGTGTCAATTTTTCTATTCATTTTAAAATGTATTAAGAACTATTTTAGAGAAAAAAGAGGATGTACAAGGTACCAAGCAACACTCCTTAAAAAGAAGTAACAAAAAAATCAATTTGTAATAAATATTACATCTCAAACTTAAGACTTTGGTGTTTGCATGCAACTATGCCGAAATTTGGTACAGTTACCCTACCGTGAGATATTTCAACACTGAGAGAAATCCGAAAAAGTTAAAAAAACATTCCGGAAATGTTTATTTTACCCTGTAGTATTGATCCAAAATCGGTGTAAATATTACCCTTTTTAGGTGTATTGGGGGTTAAGGGTACCCTTTTTCATACTAATTTTACCCTTAATAAGGTATGAAATTAACATTAAAAAATGTTGATATATTTTTACACCTAAAAAGTGTTAAAGTTCTGAGGAAAAAATGTTAATCGAACCCTCTTTTTTTCTCAGTGTAGGCTAGGCTCTTTAACAATTTATGTAAGTTCTTTCTTCATCTTTTATCTAGTAGCCGCCACAGAAAATAAAGATTTTTCTAATGAATTCCCTTTTTTTTAGGAACGGTAAAAAAGCTTAAATTCAGAAAAAAGTTGATATGTCAGCGTCTATTCATTGGCATAGGTCTCGTTCGTCACGATTCTTCTCAAAACACGGAGGTTATGAGCTGTTTAATTCAACGTTGCCTCTTGGGATGCTTAGGGGTACTTTCGTGTAGCCATAGATCCACCTTATAGAGGTAGAGTAAGATTTTTACTGAACTTTTTGAAATCTAGACCTAAAAATGATGGAATTGTATTTTCTCGTATAAAATGATTATATTAAACAAATATTTATATCAGACGGGAAAAAGATCACGTTTCAATTTAATTTTGTTTAAAAATCTTATGTAATTCATCACGAAATCACTTTCCTTCATTTACAAAATATTTATCGAAGGGATTACAAGATTCATTCTATTTGTTAATGTGATAATAATTTTATTATATTTTCTTTTGTTACATGTGGTAAATTAACTTTTGTCTTTGTACGCTGTTCTCTGGAATTTTCTTTGACATTTCCAGAAAGAAGGCAACCATTTTCCGAGAAAACCCCTTATAAATGACTTGAGTAAGTTCCCTCAATATATCGATTTTCATTCAATGCATTATTTCTACTAATTGAGTGAAACTTTCTTACCATATAACTCAAGCACATGTGACATGAAAGGGCTGATATTCATTCTTCTATAAGTTTGAAATGCAAGAATTCTATACAATGCCCGCAAAGCTACAGGACATATAGAAATTATACAATTGCCATTGTGCAATGTTAATAAAAAAATGGTTGAAGAACAGAATATGGTTCTAATGCACAATTAGTTGAATTTTTAGTTTTCAATTGCCTAATTTTTTCAATTAGGCAATTGAAAACCACCCCATGTTTTCCACACAATTCCTAATGTGTGATCTTCAGCCGGAGGCTATTTGTTTCTCAATGTGCGTTTTATTTCCTGACATGTTAAAACATATTGCCCGTATATAGCATATTTGCATCCCTTAGCAGTGGTTTTCAATTCAAATTCAATTATTTCACCCCACTGCCACTGCACTGAATGGAAAATGCAACAGAAATAATTCAAAAGGGGCAAAAGGCAATATATCACTATCTTCTTGCTGCTTTCTTGCAGTTTTCTAGCAATTTTAATATAGGAAATTTTGATTATGTTTCATACAGTTCAAAGTAATACTAGTAGTGCTTAGCTTTTACACTTCGCGTTGTTAAAGTTCTTGGAATATTTCCATTTGTTAATGATTTGTCAGAATAGAGATTAATTAATTTTATAAAATTCGTTAGGTTTAGGCAAATAATACGTTGATTGAGTAATAATGTTATGTTTGTTCTTCATGAGAGTATTCTTTTTATTTGTTTTTTTTTCCTTATTCTTGTATTGTACTTCGATTATGATATAATTTCTCTTTCTCCTTTTTTATTGTTGCAATTCTCTGTTGCTCAATTGCCATACAACTATCATAGCTTGGCTATATCTCTTGCCACTACAACACTCGTGGACAAACTCACGATTAAAAATCTCAAAAAAAAAAATTGTAAAAGTGCAAACCTGACAATATACAACCTGTGAAGGGGTTTTCCATCGTTTTCACCCTGGAGGTTGGTCACCAACGCTAAGACGGCGATGGCCGCAATGTATAGTGAGTTCAGCATGAGCATTTGTAAATGGTAATGACTCAATAAATACATACATACGTACATACATAATATAGGGGACAACGGAGCTTAATTGCGTATTGTATTTATTTTTAAGGTGATTCTATTTTAACACTTATCTCTTTCAACTTTAAATACTAAAATATTAAATTCTAAACATAGTTTTGCACTCCAAAAAATCCTTTTTGTTTTAAACAAGTTTTTTTGTAAAATATCAAGCGTATTATAGATTTAAAAAAATCCCAAAATACGTATAAATTAATATCGTTTCTAACAAAATTTGGGAGAAATATTTATTCTGCTAAAAGCTGTTTTTCCGCATAAAATCATCAAAAATGAGGGATCTTTTATGGTCAATGTTTAATGTTCTGTAAATGCTTTCTTTAATCCTAAAATTGTTCCCAAACGGACGACATTTTTGGGTATAGAAAAGGTAATATTTATAAGGGTAGGGGAAAGTGCCCATGCTTTGCACGGTCCCAAGTTTCATAATGACCAAATTTTTCCTATTTTTTTGAATAATTGTGACTCATCGCACCCATATGTAAAAAAAAAACTAGGGGAAAGTGTCCTGTTTTTGTGGAGTCGTATATTGTGGAGTCGTATTTATTCAGAAACATAGGAAAAATTTAATTATTATGAAGCTTGGGTCGTTTTACCAACAAGTTACGACAACTGCTGATACAAGTGACGATGTTATGATACAAATTTTATATAAAGTCGAGAAATAATATTTTAAATTTCAAAATTGAAAAGATAGACAGTTAAATTATAAAAGAAATTATCGTTCTTATAAAAATCTTGTAGGGCAAGGCTTGCATGCTTTGCACATACACTGCCTTAGAATACTTCATGCTTTTTGCATATTGCTTAGATAGATAAGTCAGATTGATTCAAGGAATATGGAAAAAAATAAAGTCTTCGAAGCCACAGTGTGTGCGAAGACTGAAAACCTCCCCGTTATTGCTTTCAGATTTCTCTCAATATGATTGTTGCAATCTTTGGGTCGTGTCCTTTGAAACAAAACGCCGAAAGACGAATTAGTCAGAAAGAAACTGATGGAATTGTAATTTGATCATTATTGCTGCTCGAACTCCACGGAGAAAGCAGTATTATAATCACTCTATTTTTTCACCCCCCCCCCCCCCAAATTTCCACCTTCCATCCCCTCCTGGAGACCACTTTTGTCAACTTTGCATTTCAGACAATTTCTGAGAAATGTCGTCGCGCTGTTTGTCCGTTTGTCCGTCTGTCCGTCTAGAGGCCAAACGGTAACAGATAGCGACTTTGGACCTTCGGGAGACCCCCCCATAACTCGACCGAAGGATCGTTAACATGCCCCTGATTTTTCCCACCCTTCTCCTTCCCCTCCAAAACCATGTTTTTTTGGGATTACTCGAAAACGCATCGTGAGATATTCTTCTTTTTTGATATGTTTTAGAGATTATTCAGACAGACATTTCGTCCTTAGACGAAAATTTCGTTGAATCATTCCTAATAACGGTTTTTCAAGGTCAAAACTTAAAAGGACAATAGAGAGCGCATTTATTAAGTGAATGGGGTCATATTTGGGCTCGTTGGAAAGGTCTTGGAATTTCCTATAAAACTGAACTGGTTCTAATCTGTTTTGAATAGGTATTGGACCGGTTCATAACCGATAACTAATTATTTGCGAAAATGAATTCTATTACTTTTGAAACGGTTTTGGGGGATCTTATGAGTGATTTATGAATCTGTTCAAATCGGTTGAGAACCGGTAAACGGTAAATGATGTGAAAGTACTTTTGCGGTATAGCATCTAAGTCATGAGTTCGAGTATTTCGTTAAGCCTGGGATGCTTTGCCACCCCTTTTTGATTATAATTACGTTAAGCTCTCTCTCGGCTTAAGTCGTAACTGTGTCTAAGGCATTAAGCACCAATAGCTAACTGGTAACAAGTTTTCACGGAAGACTGAGTTGTTTACTTCAGTCGAAGTAATTTAGTTGTTCTAAATAACAATGAACATAGCAAAAACGCTTAGAAGGAGCATTACCATAAATTTTGTATTTTTTTAGAAAATCTCCGTAAAATTGAAATTGATATATTCGTGCAAGATAGTCTCACTTTCCTGTAATAAATTGATCTCCTTCTCTGAAATCTTCACTTTTTCTCGTGATTTTTCAAGGTGAGAGTGAACTACTGAGTATATATTTGATATGCAAATTATATTCTCATTTTTTATCGTACCTCTTTCAACTATATATGGAAAAACGTCCCCATGTTTTATGTACACCGAACTTCACTATGTTATACTAACAATATTGCATGTATTACAATTTAAATACTCTCCTGGGTTTTTTTCAATGGTGAGGAAGAAAATAAAAAATGCGGTGGTATTAAAAGCCAACAATGTCTCAATAGCTTCAAAAATGTTTTTATTCCCATTTTGTAGATTATGTAACATTTCATTTATATTTCACTCTCTCGTGTGGCGCATTTTTAACAAACAAAATATATGTGTCTCTTCTTTTTTTCGACTGAGTGTTACTTGACTGGGTTATATGGAGATGGTATAGTATAATGAGGAATGGCACGAGTGACATCTTTTGTAGGGGGAGCGATATAATGGTTTATTTTTTACATCTCACACTGCTTTTCATTGCGTGGTGAAGAAAGCACGTTACATTGTTAGAAGAATTCATCCACAAAAGTGGTATTCAAGTTAAGGAAAATGCACAGAAAATACTGATTTAGAGAATGAAAGACTTTGCAATTGGAATGAAATAGATAAATAGAACATTGAAGAGTTTTGGGAAAAAAGCTTAATTTGATCATATAGATGCTGAAGATTGAGTTTTTTTTTTTTTTTTGAAATATGAGCAAATTCAAGGAGCTTTCATTTGGTGAAAAATTCAATTTCTCGCATTATGCCGTGGAAAATTAATTTCTTTCCTCTCTTTCGCATTTGATCAATATATTTTTTTTTTAATTCAACACAATATCTATACATTCAATAATTCTTTTTACCGCACATTCTCCATTCTTTTACCGTTTTTTATTCCTCCTTTTGATGTAATTTTTGTAAATGTGCAGAAATTCGCAAGTCACTGTGTTTTAATTTGTGAACACCGCATGAATATCATCCTGATATTGTGCAGTAACAACAGTATATTCTCCTCCTTTTTATTTTCACTCCCAATGTGTTCTCTTTGAATTATGTTTGGTGGCAAACATGCATTTAATATTATTAATTGAATAAGAGATACCATTTTTGATTGCCGTCCGTGAGATTTTATACAATGTTGGGTGATGAACTTGTAGAAATTTCATCTCTAGCGGGTGGTTAATGAAGCCAACAGCCAATTTCTTTGGTAGAAATACCTTCAAGTTGAGATGTGTAAATTTAAAATGATAAGAATATTCATTTTTCTAAAGTATTATAAAACATAATTTGCATTTAGTGAAAAAAAGGATGACAAAGTCTCATGGCATCACTAAATATTCGAACTCATGACTTTGTTGACCCTCTACCTAGAAATAATTTGGCAAAAATTGTTTCATTGAAGAAAGTTATTTATAGAGTAATTAAATAACCTTGTCCAAAAATTAGAATATTATATTTTGTAAAATTGTTTTTTGTCTTGTCATAATTTCTATTTTTAACCAATTCCCATCGATTTAATCCGTGGATTATTTCAAAATCCTCAAAATCGTCATCCTCATCAAAAGTTCATGAGTTCTTTGATTCATAAACAATTGATACAGTATTTACATACACTTGTCAGTGTTTCAAAGACCTTTCTAACAAAGTCAAATTTGTTTTTATCATTTGAGAAAAGTTCCTTCTAGAACTATAGAACCTTTGACCTTGAAAATCCATTGAAGTTTTCGGAACGACCAAGTTTTCGGACGGAAAGGGCAGGGTTATGGCCTCTACACGCTAGAGAAATTTATGTCCATATTGAAGCGAAATTTTGTCTTTCTGTTGGCTCACTCTCAAAGAGAGACAAAGCGATTCAGAGTGAGCCAACAAAAAGACCAAAATTTTTCAAGAAAATAATATAGGGTAAGGGCTCATTATTTTGGACAGGGTGCTCATAAGCATCGATGTTCCAAGTTTGAAGTGCGATATTTTCAATACTAATTGGGTTTTTTTTTGTTACTCTCTTTTCAGAAGGGTTGTTTAGAAACTTGGCAAGGGTTTATTGTCTTAGGTTTTACTAAAATTAGTCTTAATACATTTAAAAATGAATTGATCTGTAGAGGTGAATTTGACTCGAATTTTGGACGCCTTGGTTATTAATTTGGACACCTTGGCTGTAAATATGGACAGCTAATTCGCCTCAATATAGGAAGTCCATTATTGTTCATTTCAAGAACAAATCTTACCTAGTCCTCTTCCTGTTCATGTAAGGGAAACATAGAATGTCACAAAAAGCCCGGAAACTTTCCATATCATTCATTAAAGTGAGTTGATTTCGGTACTCCAAGTACGTTCGAATTTGTGGATTTCATGGACTTTTCGGGGGCCTTTCAAGGCTTTTCTCACTACATCTCTTCGTAAAGATGATCCAAAATAAGGACTATCACCTCACTGGTGAATCTTTTAGAAGATTTCCCATTTTTCACACGAAAAACGTGATTCACAAAGCATATCTCACTTCAGGTCAAATCAACAAGTCACTATAAATGTGAATCAACACAATATACAACGAATATTTAATAATATCACTCAAAAACAGCGAGGGAAAATTTTTAGTACTTCACCACAGCTAAATAAGACTGAAGTAAACACGAAGTTCTGTCATATTTCTCGTAAGCAATTGCTCACACTGAATTTTCAACAAAGCAATTTCAACTCAAATCATATTCAAAATTTAATGTATTTAGTGTTGAAATCTTCCAAAAAGAACTAATATTTAGATAAAATTCATTATTCATCATATATTGGATTAAAAATCCATAATTTTAATCAATTTATTTATTGTGTCCAATTTTATCTTCAAAGTGTCCAAATTTAGAAACTGTCCAAAATTATGAGCTCTTACCCTATACCAAATCTCAAGAAGCTGAAAAGTTCTAGCAGTGATATGCAGTTGTAAGCAGACGTTAGACGTTTCCCAATTGATTAAAAAATTCTGAATTGACCCACTGAGGAAGACCCATATGAAGGGTCGAAAGCTTTGGAGTAAAATTTTGAGTTTTTAATTGAGGAAAAAGCTGCCCCTAACCAACTCCGGATGATCTGTATCCGAAAAATGATTAGTTCGTTTCTATACTAAATTTTTGAATGGAAGAATTAGTAAGACTAATTTTTAAAGACTCTTTTGGTCTCTGAATAGGTATATTAAAAGTGAAAAATGAAAAAAAGGGTCTAAAACGGACATAAAATAGTGTCCTGTGCTAAAATAATTATTGTAATCATGTCAATTTCCTATAAAAGGAGTGGCAAAGCGTTCCAGGCTTTGTGAAATGCTCGAACTCGTGACTTAGACGTTATAGGGTAGAGTTTTAACAAGTAAGTTCTTATCTATAAAAGATTTTGAAAAATCACAAAATTGTTAATCTGTTGTAGATAAGAACACAAAATTTTTGCACGCTGTTTATAAGTGTATATCGTCCACAAGTGATGACTCCACCCTATAGCAAATAAGTTACGAGTTCGAGAACTTCGCAAAGGCTGCCATGCTTTGCCACCCCTTTATAAACATTTGTTTATACGTACCATACCTACCTAGCAAGTTTGAATATAGCGATTAACCTTTTTTAGAATCAGGGATATTTACTTCAGCTTTAGGGGAAGTGCTTATAATTTTGGACAGTCTGCATATAAGCATCGATATCCTAAGTTTGAAGTGCCATATTTTCAATACTAATTGACTTTTCTTGTTACTCTCTTTTCAGAAGGATTGTTTAGAAACTTGGCAAGCTATTTATCATCTCATTTTTACTAAAATTAGTTTTAATACGTTTAAAAATGAATTAATATGTAGAGGTGAATTTGACTCTTATTTTGGACAACTTGGTTATTAATTTTTACAACTTGTCTGTAAATTTGGACAGATAATCCGCCTCAACAGGATGCCCATTGTTCTTCATTTTATGAACCAATCTTACCAAGTCCTCTTCCTGGTCATGTAAGGGAAACGTGGAATGTCACAAGACGCCCAGAAACTTTCCATATCATTCATTAAAGTGAGTTGACTTCGGTACTCCAAGTACGTGCGGATTCGCTCATTCCCTGCCCTTTCCGGGAGCCTTTCAAGGCATTTCTCACTGCATCTCTTTCGTAGAGATGATGCTCCTTTGTTTCTCCAGGCATTTGTCCAACCTAGTCTTCACAAAAGCTAAAACTTCACGAAATTTCGTGAGAAAAACACCTGTCCAAAATAAGAATCATCACCCCACTGGTGAATGTCTTAAAAAATTTCCCATTTTTCACACGAAAAATCTAATTCACAAGGCAAATCTCACTTCAGGTCAAATGTACAAATCATTAGTAACGTGAATCAACACAATATTCAATGAATATTCAATAATATCACTCAAAAACAGCGAACAAACTTTGTTAGTACTTCACCAAAACTAAATAAGACTGAAGTAAGCCACGAAGTTCTGTCATATTTCTCGTAAGCAATTGCTCACACTGAATTTTCAACAAAGCAATTTCAACTCAAATCATATTCAAAATTTAACGTATTTAGTGTCAAAATCTTCCAAAAAGAACAAATATTTAGATAGAATTCATTATTCATCAAATATTGATATAAAAATCCATCATTTTAATCAATTTATTTTTAGTGTCCAATGTTATCCTCAAAGTGTCCAAAATAAGAAACTGGACAAAATTAGAAGCATTTCCCCTACTTAGTAAAATCAAAGAAATGTTGTGTTATCTGTTTTAAAAAATTTAGATTTCTGAAATTCTACCTAAATGGGATCATTTGGGGATGGTGAGGGAAACTCAATAGGAATTATTATGATTCTTGAAGCTCATTTTTGTGAGTTCAAGTAATGAAAGGGACAGATAATCCTAACCGGCTTATGTAGGTGAGATTCTTAACGTGAGCTAACTCGGAGTGCATGCAAATTCGATTTAGAGCTGAAGTTGGGAGACGCCATTCAGTTATCTTGAATCAAATTCGTGAAATTATACAAATTTTGTATTTAAACCAAAATATCAAGGATTTGGATGAACTGATAGAAAAGTGATATATGGATGAAATGTAGACCAGAATGTTCTCTATAATTTTCCTATAGAACATGATCTCATCGATTACTCAGAAGCCAAGATAAGCGAGGTTTTTTGTTTCTTAACTCGTTTTTTCATCCAGAGTGCCCCAAGTAGTCATTTGTTGAACTTCAACTAAATCAAAGAATTGTTGTATTTTGTGGGACTTTCCCTTTAAAACCCTATTTTAAGTCTTGGTGGAGTAGAGGTAGTCAAATTGGCATCTGAGTTATTTCAAAGCGTTATTATGGGAAAAATCAATTTTTTCACAATTAAACGGCAAAATATGAGTGATAGCGTAGTCTGAGTGGAAAATGATGTATGGACGAAATGTAGAGACAAATGTCCTCTACAATTATGCCGAAGTAATCATCAAAATCGGTTCAGCGACAGTCGAGATAATTGAGGTTATGTGATATTGAAATTGGTTTTTCGACTGTGGCGCCCCTGGTGTTGGTCCCACGAAGTTCAAATATTCTAGAAAGTTGTAGCATTTGGTGAGGTCTTTCGTTTAAGCCCTCACTCATCAAAATCGGTCACATAGAACCGGAGATATGATTTTTTGAATTTTGTGAACTTTGACCCCTCATATCTCCGGTTCTGTTTTAACCACAGCGCGCATACGCACCATTTTGGAAACGTCCTAGACTGGACTACAACATACTAAAATTTCATTAACTTGCACAATGCCGTTTTTGAGAAAAGTGACTTTGAATTTCGATGAATTTTGACGCTATCACAGCGCCACCTGTGGTGACTTTTTGAACTTCCATCTGAAAGTGCTCATCGAGACGAAACCAAAAAGGTAAAATTTATGTCGATATGTTAATTAGAACCGGAGATAGAGGCCGGTCAATGTTCGAACTTTGACCCCTTATAGCTCGGGTCAGGGGTTATGGATCGACTTAAGGTTTTTTTTGTTTGATAGGTATAATCAACGGCTACAACATACTAAATTTTCAACCCGATGCACAATGGAATTTTTGAGTTATTTAACTTATAAGATTTAAAAATTTTCTTTTTAAAAAAAGCGCCCCTAGCGGTGGTTTTATGAACTTGCGATGTTAGAAGGGGAAGTGGCATTTCACGAGAGCTTTCCAAAAAGCCCTCACTTTTTAAATTCTGACAATTAGAACCGGAGTTATGGCCATTTTAAGAAATTTTTTTTGTACCCTTATAGCTCGGGTCAGGGGGGTCGGGGGACCTTAAGTTTGGTATTGATGGAAAGCTCTAAGGCCCAGCTATAACATACTAAAATTTGAGTCCGCTGAATGCCATAGGGGCGGAGCTATTGAGAAAACAAAAAAAGGGGGGTCTTCAAAATGGCGGAAGGAGGGGTGGGGGGTGGGGGGTCTATGCACCAAGTTGCAATTTTCACCCGATATATAACCTTTGCCGAAAACCGCAAGTCGATATCTTTTTTAGTTTAGGAGCTATTAAGCTCCAAAGAGCGGCCGGCCGGCCGGCCGGCCGGCCGGCCGGGAACGTAAAATAGCCACATATATATTCGTGATCAGGAAGTGCTGAAACACATTTTGGCCAAGTTTGAGGTCGATCGGACGACATGAAATTTTGTTAGGATTATAGTAGGTGAGATTGTTAAGAATCTCACCTAATATTGTGCATTAAAAGTATTTTACATGTGATTTTTTTCGTTTTTATTTATAGAATTAGGAATCCTGTACGGAGCTGACCAATTCGGTAAGTTCTTGTTGAAAATATCCTATAACATTTTTTCATATGCATCAATTTTATTATTTTGTGTTAAATTTTACTCAAGCGAGTTTGTCACTAATTTGCAACTCAGTTATTAACAGTGAGTTGAAATATAAGTTCTTGATTAAAATTTTGCTGTTTACTAAAGAGGCTCTGAATATTCCGCAAACTTTTAATTTTTTTTGATTTAAAACAAAAATGAAGCTATATATCAAACATGTGAAAAATTTTAAGTGTCACTAAACACAATAGAGAAATTTTTTGTTCAGTTTAAGAAATTCATCTATCAACCTATGTTAAACCTAAATCAGCTTAGGTTTAACACTACTTACTTTTCCACACAAACGTTAGCAATTTCCTTCAATTATGTCAAATATTGACGAAAAGTTTTTATAATGTGTAAAGGCCATAATAATAGCTCTACCCTTTTTATTATTCATTCTTATAAGGTATATTTTTTTTATTCTTTGTAATTTTCGTTAGATTTTCTCTTATATTTTCCTTTTTACGGAACCTCGTTACCAATGATTTACACTGAGAAAAAAACGGGGGTGCGATTAACTTTTTTTCTTCATAACGTTAGCACTTTTTAGATGTAAAAATATATCAACATTTTTAATGTTAATTTTATATTTTTTAAGGGTAAAATCAACATGGAAAGGGGTAATTTTAACCCATAAAACATCTAAAAAGCATAATATTTACACCGATTTCGGATCAATACTGCAGGGTAAAATTAACATTTCCGGAATGTTATTTTAACTTTTTCGGATTTCTCTCAATGTAGGCATTGAAACCTATTTTGACCATCACTAAGTATTTTAAGAGATCCTTAGATAAAATTTAACACGTTCATAGGAATATAAAATCCTATGTCAATAAAATTCAATATGCTTTTTATCTCATAAAATAAATCGAATAGCAAAATATAAGTGCCAGATATCAGTAATTCAAGATACTCTGAACGGCATCGCTTTTTTTTGCCTACAACAACGACACCCAAACTCTTCCAAGTTTTGTTAAAAAGAAGTTATGTATAATCGCTTTAAAGGGTTGACAAGGCAATTTTCTTCACCATCTTATCAGTGTGAGAATCTGAGGATAAAGAAAGACCCTATGTATATGGATTATGAGATAAACTCCAACGGACGGTGAATCTTATCTTTTTCGTAGCCCTGTACAGATAAGCTTTAAGTAATCCTCGGGCGAGAAGCTCGTGGCAGATGAGCTCTTTTCCTCTAACGATTTGTCCATCATCTGGCTGAAGGCGCTCTTTTGAGCTCAGTCGGGTGCTAAAGTGATAAAGAACAACGGCTAAATGGTCGCCTGTTTAGGCTTGAAGGAACGAAAGAAGAAACCTGCATGAATTTTATTGTTGATTAAAAGGTGTAAAATTTCTTGTGGAAATTTTTATCATTTTACACCTCTTGAAAAGAAAGATGTTTGGTGGATCTTGAAGGAGAAAAAAAAAGTTCTTCGTAGAAATAATACAATTTCCATTTCTTTCGGGAAGCACGGATCTTTTGTTGTATCCTCCGTTGAGGCAGAAAATCTCACTTTTTACTGCTGCACGATTATAGGTTGGGTATTGTTGGAGAGTGCAGGTGAATTCATTGATATTTCGATGGGCTTCTGTTTGATGTTTCTCGAGGAGTTGAATCTCCCTGGGGCACCATTTGAAATCAATCGAGCGAATATCCTCACTCTAGAAACTCTCCAGAATCTTGTATAACAATTTATTGGTATAGTCCAAAACAATTAATAAACTCCTTAATGGATTTGTGTGAAGTCAGCTGGAAGGATACTCAAACAAATCATCTTGTTCGGCATTTGGCTTCTCAAAATATTAAAGATATACTGTATGTTTTTTTTTTGCTTTCAGAGTATACCGTACAATGCTCTCAAAATCTCAATTCTTTTCGGCAGTATGCAAATGCTCTTTAATCAATAACCATGTAACGATCTTCAATTGTGCGTGATCTTATTCTTCCCATCAACGGTCATAAATTATCGTATTAAATGAATTATTGTTGCCATCATCTCACGAGAGTGGCTAAAAAGAGAAACTCTTCTTTTCAAACCATATAGGAATTCCATGCAAATTGCAAATGGAAAAGTGATACTTTTCTCGCGAAAGGATGCAACATCTGCAGGGAAATATTTCGGTCAATTCTTCTCACGCAAGGAGAAAGTATCCTGGGAGGAAAATTCATGTCAAAGATACAAAGGTGTCAATCAAAGTAAAAAGGAAAACCGTTAGAAGTCTTTGATGAATAGTAACATTTCTGGAGATTTTATTCAAAGGCTTTATAAGATGTTCTTAGTTAATTGGTTAATCGTTAATTAATCATTTAATTCTGCATATCCTATGTTGACTTTATTCGTATGGGAAAACCATGTTTAAGAACTTTTCTATAAATTGACAATAATGAGATATAGTTTCACCTCAAAATTAAAAATTGAATGCATATTTATTTTCATACTAAAATGGGCCCTGACTTACTGTGTTATCACACTTGCCATATTAAAATTTTAATATGATTCACATTAATTGTCGCTGATGAGAGTCCAAATGTGTAATTTGTGTGTTTGAATAAATTTATATTCAAAATTTGATCTATTTGTTAATAAAAAGGTAGACTTGGCCCGCAAAATTTGATATAAATTGATTTATAGCATTAATGCGAAAAATTAATGCGATTTTCTCTTTAATTTTTTAATGTGAAAAATATTTATGCTTTAGGTAAATTTAAACTTATTTTTGCAGGCCAAGTCCACTTCTTTATCAATAAATAGAAAAAACCCAAAATATTAAGTGACTCAAAGACACAAATAACATATCTGGACGCTTACAAGCGACAATTAATGTGAATCTCATAAAAATTTTAATGTACAAGTGTGATAACGCCGTTACGTTGCTTGGGTATCCTCTATTTATTCTTTTTGCTTTTAAAAAGGTTAATTAAATTAATAATTTTCTTATCTTATTCCTTTTTTATCTGAATATCGAATATGTGTATTTATTTAATTTCAATTACGAATATAGAGAAATAATAACATGATTTATAAAATTAGAAATTTTTAAGAATTAATGAAATCAAAATATTTGATTGATTCAGATTCTGTAACTATGATAATATCCTTCGAAAAAGAATAATTAAGTTGATTCTTCAGGTGCAATGTTCTGTTTTGATATTTTTAAAAATAAATATACAGTGCTTATTATTAAGTTTGAGAAAAAGCAAAAATAATATTTTTATCCATTAAATAAGTGAGTGTAATCGACTTATTTCGATCTTGTATCAGCTGGGTTCTTCACTAAAAATTTTCTAGCAGTGATATTTTCGCTAATGACAGCTGCTTGATTGAAAACATTTATTGTTTTTTCCTTGTGAAAAAAGTATTGTAAATCCAAAGGTTTAATTAAAATTGAATTAGCGAAAAGGCGACCCAGTTATTGCATGCTGTCTTATTTCAGTATTATCAATATTTTATAAATTTTCTTTAATATTTTTGAATTTTTTTTTATGTTATGTTTCTGAGTGAAACAGTGAATAATTCTATGGATTTAGAAGAAGTAAAAAGAATTTCATCAGTCCAGAAACAAGCGTTTAAGTAGCACTCTTCGGAAAACGATCCAATTACCCCACCTTACTATAGATTGGTATTAAATGGTAAAGGAATTAGTTATTTATCAATGATTGATTAAATGTGTTTGAATCTTGATATTGATCTGTCATAGGAAAGGCTTTCAGGTTCTCACACAAACGATCAAATGGTAAGAAATATCGTATTTCGATTTTCGACAAATACCCTGTGTTCAGTGAGATGAACAGGAGAAGGAGAGAAGAGGTTTAATTAGCTTGGTTTATATGTTAGATTTATTTAGTATTAAAGAAATAGTCTATAAAATCATAAAATGTAAAAAAAAAATAATTGTAACAAAGAAGTCATTTCATTAGCCATGGTGAGGCATTTATTAGGTTTAGCAGGGTTAACATACTGCAAATGCAAATGCAGCACATTGCCGAATGTGTGCAATGCATTTTTCCCATTTTTCTTTCTATCATATTCTCCCACCTTCCAATTTCCCCTATTTTTAATTATTGATTGATAAGCAAAATTATAATGTATATAAAGAGACTGATTTTAATAAACGGCCAGTCTTCTCTTCGAGGACTCAGGCGAAAGACCAAATTCTCGTCTTTTCACCCTGATAATCGATATTATTTCGTGACTTAATAATAATAATTTTTTTGGTCTCGATAACTAAGCGATAGGGTAAGTGTGCTAAATTTCGGCATAGTTGCTTGCAAGCGCCAAAGTCTTAGGTTTTAAATGTAATATTTTTAATACAAACTGATTTTTTTTTGTTACTTCTTTTTCTTTTTAAGGAGTGTTGCTTGGAGCCTTGTAGACAATTTATCGTCTTTATTGCCTTTAAAATCATTCTTAATGCATTTTAATATGAATAAAAATGTAGACATAGCTTTGGTGGCCTATTTCGGCCACGTTGGTTCTCATAGTTCCGTGTCCTTCCGGAATTCTTGTAAAGTCTTTTGCATATCATCTCGATCGTAGAATGGACTTTTTTTGCTATTACTTTGCATTGTTTATTCTCTAGAGTTTGGAAAAACTAAATATTCATGGAATTTTGAAGAACAAAAGAGGTGGCCGAAATTGCAAGCTTGCCGAAATTTGGTACACTTACCCTAATTATAAAACCAATAATTAATTTTAAGAAAACTGAATGAAAATTAATAATTGTTTTTTTTAAGAAAATGAATAAGAATTTATATTAAACATATCAGAAAAATTTCTAATCGTTTTGTTAAATATTTTCTTCGAACTAAATGAAGAAATCAATATTGAAGTGAAAATATTTGTATGTGTCTCAGGAAATAATGATTTATGAGCCATATACACGCCTCTTTGTCATAAATTGAGCAAAATTGACTGTATCGGAGAATTTATTTTTGGTCACAAAGTTTATTGATGGAATTCTTGGCGATTGACCCTCCTTTCCTCAAAGTTACTTCACCACTTTTCCCTCCCCCTTGACCCCCTCGGGTGAGCAAAACAATGCCAGAAAAGATGAATGTGAGACCCTTTTGCATGTCTGGCGAAAACTTCCGTGCCAAAAGTCGCATTATTTGGCACTGAAAGTCGCACACAGGGTGGGCCCTACAAATTTTGAAAATAAAAGAACATGATTGCATTGAGAAAAGGTATTTCAACGACCAAACAACATGACAAAAACTGCCAAAAGACTCGCGTTTTTCTCGCGCTCGGGGCTATTTGTTCAAATTCTCATCGATCATGCAAAGTTTTCTCCTGTTTTTGGGTCTTCTGTGGCACAGAACTCACCCTCTAAACCAAATACGCTTTAATGTGTCAAATGTAGAGTAGAAATTGAGGGCAAGGGAATGGGATAGAATAAAAAAAATAGGATGAGAAAAAAGGGATTGCGAAACATCATGAAAATTTAATATTGAATTCATTCGATTGTTATTTATTTCAGTAAGAAGAAAGGAAAACGTTTTTTTTGCTATTTTCAATATGTGGAACTGGTAAGAGATCAAAATTCCACCCCAATTATATGTCAGGAAGGAGAGTTGAGAAAAAAAAGAAAGGATAAAGGAAGAAAGGATGGAGATTTAGGATGACAATTGTTCCTGTGGAATATAGGAAAGAAATGTTGCAAATATTTAGGAGGAAATCCCAACAGAGTAGAAAAAAAAGTGTGTCCCTGAAAAATCTCTTCCGTTTTATGTCATTGTGCATTCTTTTCACGTGTCTCTGTCCTTAAATAAAGTATAACGAATAGTTAAACATAGTTCGAAGAAATCGGTTTTATTTTTCGTACTTTGTCGAGAAAACTATAGATAATGTCTTTCTACCACTTCAATTATACCTTTTATTACTGGCTCTCGTAAACGAAGGATTCATCTAAAAATTGACATAGGGGAAACTGGGGCACCACCGAACATGGGGTAACACTGGGGATTAAACTCTAGAGGATGAGACCATTATGAATTTATAGAATCTGAATCTGAAAAAATGGTCGTCACAGTTCAAGTAAGTTTAAAAATAAAAATTACTGTTTGGAAGAACAGTGAAAACATTGTTATTTTTTGTAGAAAATAATATTAGGTTAGTATTAGTTATAACACAAGTTTTAACTTTTATATCTGGTAACAAGAATATAAAATGTTTTATAAAAGTTATTTTTTTCCAAAAATTAGTCTTGTAATTACAATTTCCAAAATTGTAGGGCCAAAGGAACACCTGTTCGTCAGGGAATAACTATTTGCAATTTCGTCTAAATAGTAAAATTTATTACATATAAATTTATTATCTATTGCCGATACCTTACGAATTTATTGCCGATTGGGACCGACATATTCGGGTTAGAAAATTCAATATCTTACAAATAAATCCAAATAAGAACAAATCGGTTGAAAAATAGGCCTTTCAGAATGGTTGACGACCTTTGACTTTGAGTATGCTAGTCTATCTCTAAAACATTTCCAAATCCGAAAATGAACGAAATCGTCTAATCCAGTTTTGAGATACCGTTGATGCGGGTGACTTTGCCCCCCTACTGTTTGTAAACTTTTCCTTAAATCGTAGTGTTTAAGAACGGACCTCATCGATCAGACATGGTAGATCGGATCGTTAAGGACCATCCTTAAGTGCGAAAATGAAAGAAGAGGTTACGAATAAGAGGGGGAAAAGTGTCCCATGGAAAGAATGTTGACTTGTGGGTGTAACAGAAGACCGGATATTGATATCCCATACCGTTTGGCATCCAGAATGGTGAGAACTTAAAAAATAGGTGGATTGTATAAACTATTCTCTGATTCGAGCAGTAATATAGTCTAACGAAAAAGAATTAAATATTATAATAATAGGGTGGAATAACCGGCTATCGCCATGTTTAGGAAAAAATTAAATTCATTTAATCATAACTTTTGAATCCTTGTTACAAGATAAGTCAAATTTGACATAAAGTTAGATGTATTGGCTCTAGATACGTGAAAACAATAATCCTAGAACATAACGCTGGACTACTTAAAAAACTGATTTTTATTAATAATGCAAAAATAACCATTTCGTCGCCACTTTTTACCACTTTTCGCCAGTTTTGTAAAATTTGTAACCACTTCTCGCCACCCACTTGAAAAGAACCACACTCGGTTATTTTAGGCAATGCTATGAAAAGAATACATTCACCATTTCTCTTTCCTTGTGATCACTTTATTATTACTGTCTTTAAATGATTTTTCTTCACTTTTATTTGAGAAATCAAATTATGGGGCTTTTGCAGAAAGTAAACAATGCAGATTTGACAACTGAGAATGTACGAAGTGAAGTTAGCGTCGCCTATTGAAAAGATATGGCGACAGGTGGTAAAATCAATTCCAGAATATTACCACTTCTCGCCATGCCTCATTTTTATACAAAAATAATATAAAATGAAATATTAATTGACTAAATACAAATTTTATGTATTCCACAAGTGCAATTAAATATTCAATAGACAAATTATTTACCCAAATAGGTATTTTTGGCCTGATGAAAATTTGGCGACACTTAGTACATTTGGTAAGAGATGTTGGATTCGATGCACTTGCTTAAAATATTGCTCTAAAAAGTGATGAAAATCGTGAATCCAAAACGAATAATTATTATTTTTCGATTCTAGCAGAAACAATACAAAAAAAATGCGACTCATTTCTTTCATAAATTGCGAAAAAAAGCGATTTCAATGTAAGTGGCGAGAAGTGGGGCACTGGCGAGAACTGGTGATTCCACCCTACGTTGTGCTTTGTGCAGGAAATGAGATCAACAGACATTGCAAACTTCAATTAAAAGAAAAATTTCTTATTTCAACATTTTTGTACGTCATGTGATTTATTGTCAAAATGGTAAGAATTAGGAAAAAAAATATGAAAGCGAAATTCTAAGAGAAGAAATTGAACTAATTCCCTTCAATCGACAAATAAATTCAATTCATTTCTTGTGTACAGATATACTATAAAGTTTCTTTTTCATTATTTGCCCAGTAAAAGAGGATAAAGACAGGATTATCAGTTGTCTTCATCTTTCTTGCTTTTGTGCTCACCAATTCCTTAGCATTTCTCTTATGAAGACAAATAAATGAAAAGAATTGAGAAGGAATAAAAATTGAATTGATCTGATCGGATTCAATAAACCATTAAATTATATTATCTAATCTGAGAGTGAGACAGAGAATAGATGTGATTTGAAGAAATGACATTTTTGTATTAATTTTTTTGTGTGTTATTCCATCTAATTCCATCTCAAAGGGACAATCCCTCTTGTGCCTTTTTTTTTAGTCTGTGAAAAAGAAAAACTCTTGAACAATAAACCACAGAATTGCACAGAAAAGTATCCTCTCATGATACTTGAAACTCCACAAGATAAGTGATCGAATGATAAGAAAGACTTTCTCTCCACATCAATTGATTTCTCCTCGTCCGAGAAGGGTGGTGAAAGACATGGCAAAAAATGTCAATGTCAGATAAAAACATACCCTCAATGTGATTAAAATTGATGAAAGACAAATTTTCAGGCAGATTTTCTTAATGGGAAAATCCCGCCCCTTAAAGAAATATCTGTGATTTATAATTTGGAATGACTCAATTTTTTTTTGGTGGTGTTTTTATTAAAAGAAGAAAAAAGAATTCGCACATTTAATCATGTCAGATGGTGTTCAACTAAAAGGGTTTACATTTTCCAAACCCACTGACATAAAGTAAAATCCTCCTTTTAATCAACTCACCGCAATTTATGTGATTAATGTCGCGATTTTCACTACAAAATTGACAATGTTAATGCACAAAGTTCCTCGCTCTGTAAAAAAAAATCGCATATCGAATTATTGAATTGTTGGGGTGAATTTATAGCACTTTATTGTATCAATTGTTGTACTGAAAAAAATCTATGTCATTTTTACCAACCATAAAATCCACGCCCAACTAACAGAGGAAAATGCATATTCACTGTGAAAAAATTGGGGTGCGAATTTTGACTCATTTAACGGGTATAAAGCGCAAAAAATTAGCATATAGTAACATTTAGAATTATTTGTATCACCAAATGAAACGGAATCAATTCACTTTATTTCTGTGGGGATGCAAAATTTATACCCTTTTGCTGATATATGAGGAAAGGATGTATCTGTGTGAATATTCAATAAATTCAGAGAAAAAGGTAACGATCAAAAAATTACATTAAATCAAATCTTAGGATTTGAACTGGATCCGAAGAAATGTGAATCGGTTATTACTCGAAAATTCAATTGATTTTCTCTAGCCTAGCCTATTTTGAGAAATACTAGAACTTCTGATTTAGATACTGTTCCTTAAAAATAGTTTCACTTCATGGGGAAAAGCATCGTGCTCACGACTTTGAAAATAACTACCAAGTTATTTTTTCGACATTTGCCGGTTCTCTAAATATCTAAACCGATTCATAGCGTAACCTAATTCTTTAAAAAAAAAAAAAAAAAAAATTAGAAGTAACATTATTCAGTTGCGCATAAAAATTAATTATCGTTTCATAAACGTTCATTTTACCGATTCAAAAGTGATTGAAGTTGGTTCAGATTTGTCTGGGAGTCCAAGGCCTTTCCAACGCTGTCAAATTTGCCCAAATCGGTTGAAGAATATGGTCTCTAGAGACTTTTTCATCGTTGACTTTGAAAAAAAAATTATTGGGAATTATTCATCAGGATTCGCACATACTCTGGCTTCAAATATTTCTTATCTTTCCTATATCCTTTTAATAGATTTATATTTTAAAAACTAGTCATAACACATTTCCTGAAAAAATTAGGTCAAATTCATTATAGGAATTTAGGAAATGGATGAAGTGTTTGAAGCCGGAGTATGTGCGCAGCCTGAAAACCTTCCCCTATAAAAGGTGAAGATTAAAATAGTCACGTTTTTACCATTTTTTTTGCTGGAGATATCGGGGGTCCAAGTTTTCAAAAATTATACCGCTGTATCTTCGGTTATATTTGAGCAATTTGAATCGTTTTAACTCTTTCATGTCATTAGGGTCATATATGACCCGGGGAAAAAAATTTTTTTTTGACTATTTACATTAATTGAAATATATCGGTTTGTGCATGACATCATAATAGAAGGATGTAAGATTCTTGGCTAATTTTCTCAAGACTCCAGATATTCAGGAAAAGAAAATATTTGAGATTAAAAATCACGAATTTCGAACTTTGTGAAGTGACTCCTTGTTTTCAATTTTTTTATATTCATTTTTTTTCAGCAAAAAGTTCTTTAGAAACACAGAATAGAATATCCAAAGATTGTAAAATGCATATTTTGATAAAATAAACTACTCTCAATTTTCCAGAAAAGGGCGTAGAATTTTCTGGGTCATATATGACCCTATTGTCGGCAAGGGAAAAGTTTATGAAACTGTTTTCGTGCCAACAAATGAATTATAACATATTTTGCAATATTTTAGAGTATTCTGCAAGCGTCCAATATTGTGCAATTGTATTGTGTGTGAATAAATATGTAGATAAGTTTATTTTTGCCAAATACCACTCAAAATATTGTGATAGAGACTGTTCAAGAGATTACCAGGAATATTCCTTGAACACTAGGTGTACAGTGTTCATCAAAACAATCCAGTTTGCCATGGTTTTGGCCAAATTAATAACTTCAAGCAAAAAAAAAAAAACACTTAAAAAGCCCGTGATATAGATTTTGAAAATGGTATGTACACTTCCCTTGCCGACAATAGGGTTATATATGACCCGGGGTTTTTCCGAGTTTTCACGCAATGGAAATTTTTTTGCCTCTCTGAACTATTATATTTGATCATAAAGCATTAGGAAAAACTCAATTTTACATGAATTCACTTGCTGAATAAAAGTGTGACGCGAAAGAGTTAAGGGGGGTCTCCGAAATTGCTATCTCAAATCGTTTTGCTAGTAAAACTGGTAACGGGCGGCTGAATAGATGGACATGTACAAACGGCCAAACATCGTTATATCATTACTTAGAAATCATCTTATTTAGTAAGATTTGTGGGGATCTCGGTGGTGCAATAGGCAAGACCGTTGGCCCTTGGGCGTATCGATTCCCGGCTTGACTCACAGTGTTGTGAGTTTGAGTCCCGCCCGGTGAAAATAACTGAATGTCTAGAAAAAGACATTTTTACTGTGAACGTAATATAAATGCATCGCCTGTGCCCAAAAACTCCGGGAACATGGAAGAAGCATCCACACTACGAGGAAGACATTCTGGGATGACCTACGATCAGCAGGTTTTCCAACACGAGCACATTGTAAAGATAAGATTACATTGTAATAGAAATGAAGTGTCTCGATACGATTAATAATAGGAGAGGAAGACGGAAAATTTAGTGTTTCGAAAGGTATTAATTAAGGGAGTATAACCGTTCTCTTAATATACACAATTTCGATATATAAAGTCATAGGTTAATATCTTAGTATAAAAGTGATGAGAATAATGGCATCTGTTTTAATAATTTATTTATAAAGATGTTCTGCTAGGAATGCTTTGTGTTGAATATAACTAAGAAGTGTATAAAGTATAAAGCATGCGTATAATACTTAATGAGAAGGAATTCGATAAAAATAGAACTATTAGGATTAATATAAAAGGTGTTAAGAAAAGTATGGCGAATTTGAAGATGACTTTAAATGAAAAGTGAAGAGAATAAATTCTTGCAATCCATTTTTAGGTTCTTTTTTTTTAATTTAAAATAGCTACATCATCCTCCTTGGTATGGATGGAATAACTCCTTTTCGTCCATCCTCGAAACGTTAAATGGGTATATAGTCTCATTTACTTGCATCGTCATCGTCGCGAGAATATCATAAATTCTCTCTTTTGAATATTGTGGAATTTATAAATGCCTTTTGTTATCACCTTCTCTTATAGTCAATTCGCTTCGGATTTAGTATTTAGTCAGGATTTTTGTTGTATTACAAGAGGAGAGTGAGAGAGAGACAAAAAAGACTGATTGTGAGACAAAAAAAAGAAGTCTTTTGAAAGACTTTGATTGCTGAAGAGAGTAAATTTTATTGAGAGGAGGAATTTCTTTATTCAAACGTGAAAGATTTTGACCATTGAACAGAGCTCATGAAGCAGTTCTCCCGTCAGATTGCAAAAGAATAAGGACAGGTGGTAATTAAAAATGATTTTTTCATATATTTATTCAGAAGCTGAAATTGGGATTTTTTTTGCCCCTATTACAATCTTCTTTTGAAAGATAACAATTGATTTGAAAGATCAGTGATTTGACCCACGTGCACGGAACTATTTAGCAGAAAAGGCGAATGAATGAATAAAAAATAACCTTTTCTTTATACAAATTCCATACACAGACTGTGCTAATTCTATCAAATCTGTTTTTAATCACCAAACATTGTATAATTTCTTTAGAATTTCTCTGAAATTCTAATGGGGAAGTTATTAAGATACTGAATTCATCAAACTTGGTAGTGTTGAACGATCTCTGGTCAGTGAGACAAGGGAAAAGGTGAAAAAGAAGATTGACGAAGGACAAAAGGATCTTATTGTACGCGAAAAATTACTCTATTTTCTTACGTCCTTCACATAACACTTTTTTTTGTAACCACTTTAATCTGACTCGTTCTCAAACTCTCCTTTATTCTCTATTTTATTCGCAACAATTCCTTTCTTAGAGTTCTCCATTGTGTCATCCTGTCATCCTTTTCCTTCATCGACACTCTAAGGTATTCTCTAGACATTTTGGGTCTTACAGTTCCTGGTCAAAAAAAAATTTTTTCCCAAACTTTATGGGAATCTTAGGGCAGAATCACATTGACAGTAAAATGTTCACCGTATTTCGTTAATTTACGCATTTTCATTGCAATTCTTACGCAAATTCTCGATTACCGTTTTACCTTATCTCATACTCGGTGGCACTAGGTGAAAATATTATAAGAAAATTGAAGAAATAGAACGAAAATTCGATAAACGATGTGCAAGAAAAAACATCGTACAGTTTTCTTTGCTCACCGTTTACCGCATTTTCGTTTTATTTCTTCAATTTTCTTATATTATTTTCACCTAGTGACACCGAGTATGAGATAAGGTAATACGGTAATCGAGAATTTGCGTAAGAATTGCAATGAAAATGCGTAAATTAACGAAATACGGTGAGGCTACGGCGAGCATTTTATTGTCAATGTGATTCTGCCCTTAACCTGAAGGATGTTAAGATTTTCCTAATTGGAGTTGGAATTTATTTATCAATATGTCTTGAGAGAACCGCCATAATGTTGATATGCGACTAATATACGATTTTGTATTTAACTGCAAGTAAATCATTTCATACGTGATTGATTTCTATGCGAGCCATTTAGGTGCAGCGAAGAGTAAAATTTGCACTGCATGTGTAATTAAGCACATAATTTCAACAAATGTATTCACATGAAATTACGTCAATATAATTCTATGATATCTTGCGAAAGGATATATATTTATGAGTTTGATGTTATTCAGATCATTCAACTGATTTATGGGTATTTGTACAATGATTTTTATTTTTAAATCTTCAAAAAAAATATTCTGTTAGACCAAATTACTAAAATTCATTTATAAGAATACCTTTATTTTAATTATATTAAAATCAATATTCCTTAAAGGAATTGCATTATGTATTTGCACAATATTTGGCTTTATTATTAATAGGGGTGGAAAAGTGTCCCAGGCTTTGCGAAGTGCTAGAACTCGTGACTTACATATATGTAGATGCTAAACTTCAAAAGTACTTTCGCATCATTTACCGTTTACTGGTTCTCAACTGATTTGAAACGATTCATTATTCGCTCAAAAGATCCCACAAAAAAGTTTGAAGTGTAATAAAATTAATTTTCGAACAAAAATTACTTAACGGTTCAAGACCGGTTCATTACTGGTTCATAATCGATTGAAATTGGTTCAAACTTGTCAGGAATTCCAAGACCTTTCCAACGAGCTCAAATATGATATCATTCGGATGAAAAATACGCTTTCTAGAGTCTTTGTACCAATGACTAAAGTCTGGATCTCTGACCGTTTGGCCTCTAGGTGTGCTTAATGGCCGGACGGACAGACACTTTGGGCCACAAACAGTGTGACATCAATTCTCAGATATCGTCTGAAACGTGGAGATATGTTGAGAAAAGTGGTCCCCCGGGGTGGGGGGAAGAAGGAGGGGTGGAAGGTCCAAATTTTGAGGGGTTATTACCTTTTCTAATTATACGTTTGAAAAAAGAAATATTTTAAAATTTTAAACTAATTAAACTAAGGGGTCAATTCCCAATAACATGTGTTATGTGTTATCGTGTGTTATCTCGAGATAACACATAAATTGGTATTCCCGATAACACATGTTATAATCAAAATGGCGGATGTGTTAAAAAAGTCTCCAAACATGTGTTATGGAATATTGGTATTCTCCATAACACACATAACACATCAATTTGTTCTACGGCATGTGTTATCTTTAACACAACCTCTCGAGGAGCATTTATGATGTGTTAGGAAGTGGTTCAAGGAAAAATCTGTAGAAATAATACAAATGAGGACTATTATGACTCACCTCACGATTATTGATCAATATATTTTTTTTCTATTACTTAATAACAAGTCACATTTTTTACCCCCAAAATTTCCACTTTCCAGCCCCAGGGTACTATTTTTTCAATATATCTTTCCGTTTCATATTTTTAAAATTATGACTATTTTTCGACTTTAAAAATTATTCTTAATATTTGTTACTTTTTTTATTTTCAAAAATATTTCACATTTCTGTGAAATATGCAAATTTATTGATTAAAGATTTTTTTCTATATCTTATTGTTTGAAAATGTCTGCCAATATTCAATTTCAATTTTTTTCAATTCAATTTATTTTCATCTCATTACGTCTTTTTACCCCCCTTCCCATGCGTCCATCGCCGTCTTAGCGTTGATTCCAGTCTCCAGGACTAAACGATGGAAACGTCCTTTCACAGACTGTATGTTATTTGTTACAAGGTCATTGTTACAATTACATTGGGAATAGGCCAGACATAAGAGAGAGTAGTAAAACCACTTCCGAGCCAAAAGGCTGTTTGGAAAAGTGGGTGTTTTTTATACTAAAAAAAAAAAAACTACAAAAAAAAATTAACAAAAAATATCAATAACTATTAACTAAAATAGCTAATCACCATATTATATATAATCACCATATAATAACCATCTAATAACATATAATATAACATATAACATAACCATATAATAACACCATATAATATCACCATATAAATAATCATAATCACCATATATTCATTCAAATCCTAGATTTTTTTATTTAAATACAAAATTTGAAAATGTTTCAGAAATTTTATACCAATATCACTGTATGATATCTTCCAACATCAGCTGCAAATCGAATTAGCATGCAATCGAATTTGCTCATGTTAAAAATCTCATCTACAATAAGCTGATCTAGGCTTATCTGTCCATTTTTCTCTTACACCCCAATACTGCTTTTCTGTTGTCTATATATTTTTTTTGCTTGCGGATTTTCTAATAATTGAGCAAATGAATGGAACACCAATTCATCCCCAGTACAATATAAAGCATTTTTAGACAAATAATAATGTATTTAGCTTCCAAACAGAGCTCTTTTAATTAGAATTTACCATATTTTGGAAAAAATAAACATAAAAAATAATTTCCAAATGGGGCTGTCAGAGGCCAAAACGTACAATGGATGGCGCTGATTGTGGAAAATGCTCTACATTAGATTGCGCACTAATCAAGTCTCCAAGTGTTATCATAACACACCATAAAATTCTCCAAAATCATTTATTGCGAATTGCTCGGATGTGTTATGAGCTTAACATGTGTTAAGTGTTATAATAACACATGTTAAGATAACACATAACACATTTTATTGGGAATTGACCCCTAATTCCAAAATGTTAACAGTCTATCTTCAGTGTTCCTAACTATTAGTATTTGTATTATTTGTCTGAATAATGTAATAATATATCGGATCATTTAGGGTATATTAAGCTAATTCAAAACCTGCTTCAAATGGAAATTTTTCGCCACTCCAAATGGAAACGTCACTGTTTTCAAGATAAATACAGTACTAATTACAATTTTTATATATTTTCTACACCATAGTTTCATTATTTAGTTAATTTTGCTCCAAATGAAGTGAAAATCCATTCGTATTCACAAATTTTAATTTGTTAATTTCTCAGAAAAATGAAAAGTGTACCTTTTCAATATTGAATTTTTCATAGATCGACCATGTTTTCCAATGAAAAACACAATAAAGTGACTGTTGTTTATTCGTTTTGTTTAACATTTATGTCATATTTCTGGCTAATTTTAGTTAAATTAAGTGATAATCTTTATTGTTAACGGTACGTGAAGTTTTCAAATGAAATAATTACCTATTTTGTGAACAAAAAGAGTTTTTCTGAAGTGTCTGCAAATGCTTCAATAGGAAACCCCGGAAATATGATTTTTTTTGGAGAGATTTTTTTATTGTTTTAGATGGAAAGGAGAAAAGACCAAGAATAAGAACAAATCTTGCACTCAAGAGCAACTCAACAAGGTTTTGAAAGCCTTTCGTCGCGGTTTCACTTACACTGTTTGTCTCCAATTAGAAACCTTCCCTTGCCTCCATTTGGGTTAATATGTTTTTCAATAGAAGTATTTTGCACTCGTGTATTTTTCTTGTATTTAAGAAGTATTGAAATTATATCTAAAAAAATGTCACTAAACAGTAACATTCTAGAAGAGTCAAGGAGCAACTTTATGTAATTCTCTTCAGAAAAAAATATGAACTTAATGTGTTGAATCTTCTTTCAAAGTTAGAGCGTCTGGAAATGGTTTTGAATTAGGACATTTACCCTAGTCTATCCATCTCACAGTTCTCATCGGGTTTATTCAGCATGTAATGATTGCAGCATGAATAAAAGACTTCATGTTTTTGAGAGTAGTCTTTCACCAATTTGAATCAGTCTTATCGAGAACTAGACGATTAGTCCATCGAAGCTTATTGATAGGTCTTATGCACTAGAATCTTGGTCCAAAGTACTTCAGGCTACGGTATTGCCCTCCTTGTTTTAGTATTGCTGATTTGTGTTGACTGACTATTTAGGCATTCTTTTTGATTTTTATCTTGAACAAATCTCTAAATTTGAAATTGAAATTTACAAAAGTTGTAAGTCCACTCTTCTTTAGAATACTTGTCTTGGTTGCAATTTACCAGCCACGCACTGTTTTACCTCGCATTATGTCCTTTTCTGCAAGGATTTTTCAGGTTTTCTGCGTATTTTTCAATGGTGTCCTCTTGTATGAGGTCTTCTCCGGGCAGATTTGCGTGTATGTGCAGATTTTTGGGTGAGCTCAATTGAGGAAAAAGAAAGAGGATAATGGGAAAAAATGACAAAGTTATGGTGTCATATAGCCAAGGGATATTCGACATGGATTGTTTATCCTGGTGGCAACAAAGAGGCGAACAAAGGTCCTGTTGTTCCATTGTCACTGTAATGTGAGACACAGAGATTCTTATTATTTTTCTTACTTAAAATACACACCATTTCACAATGGGCTTTTTTGGGGTAGTTCTCCTCCTT
Organism: Phlebotomus papatasi; assembly: GCF_024763615.1. Lineage (NCBI taxonomy): Eukaryota > Metazoa > Arthropoda > Insecta > Diptera > Psychodidae > Phlebotomus > Phlebotomus papatasi. Next base: position 32,134,752 of record NC_077223.1, on the reverse strand, counting down.
TTTTTCTCGTTCCACATCCCTAAGTTCACCCTCGGGGCAGCTCATTGAAATGCTTTAGTGCCTTTGTGAGTTATAAAGAAAATCACTATAATTTTTCTGCTTCCTCGGCCATTCCAGAGAGGAATTTCTGATATCCAGGTTTTTTCGCATGTTGCGTGTGTTGAGAGAAGAAGTCAATGAAATTCTTTACACTGCCTGAGCTATAATTGAGCACTTTTTTACGTGCATCCTCGAAAAGAGTCTCCCTGACGTTGTACACAGTATGGGGCTCCCAACTTATTGATTCCACCTGGAAGAATGTCGTTTCTTGGGCACTTCACATATGTGTGAGTCTTGTTTATTTCCGAGGGCGGATTCTTTTCACTATAGCTCCCTCCGTGGTGCTCGAGGATGGGTGTTTAATCGGCATAATGGTTGGTTGAGTTGTCAGGCAACGGAAGGTATATTTTGTTGACGAAAATCGCGATTATTAATTCAATTAGGTAGATTAAACGTGGATTTTTACCCTCAAACTTTCACGTCGGACCAAAAATAGATGGATTTGTTGGAGGGTGGAAAAAACACCTTAAAAAAAACAGCTAATTTATCCAATTCATGAAGAAAAATAATTGAATTTTTCCGCTGAAAATTCACGCAAAGAAATCTCATTCAAGAGTCTTTGATCAATGGCATAAGAAGGCTAAAGAGAAAAATGGGGAGCAAAATCACTTGATTATCCTTCTTTTCACCACAAATCTGTGGTCAAGGCAATCTTTTACGCATTTTCCTCCCCAAACATAGAGGATTTTCCGGCTTTTTTTGCTTCTCCTAGTAACACTCAACTACACTGACCAGAAAAAAAAATCTCACAAGAACTGTTAAAAGCTCAATGCATTGAGGATGAAAAGATGGTTGAAGAAACACCCTCGAATTTCTTTTCACTGAAGCGTGAAATGGTCACTTTTGTATTCTCACGTTCTTAACCCAAAAGAAACCATCTTAAATTGACTCCCCATTCATGAGAAATAAGAGAGAGATTTCCACCCTGAACTCTATACTACTCGATATCGTCAATAATCTTGAGCTAATTTGGGGAAATGGGATCAAAGACATATCATTTAACTTTATGGTTTTGCCACAAAGGAGGGCGAAGCCATAGGAAATGTCCTGCAAGGAATTTTCACGTAGAAATTGTACAAGTGATTTTGCATGGTCAAGCATTACGGTTTTAAATGCATGTAGAGAATTCTTTTCTAAGTTTTTTTTGCTGTCGGAATCCTCAGGAGTGTTCTTTTAATTCTTATTTTGAAGTTTCTTTGAAAGGAAGCGGCAAATTATAAAGGATCCACTGGCTTTTGAGGAAGTTTGAAGGAAAATAGTACACTGTAAAATTCGCTGGCTGTTGCACAAAATCTTTTAAATTTACTATTTGTCTAATTTCACACAAAAGTAGTTTTTTGTCTGCCATATTGAACAATTTATTGCGTAACTCTTGGCAAATTGCTTAAAGACAGCAATTGTGAGATCAAATCTGTACAATTGGCAATTAGGGATAAATTCAATCCAACAAAAATCTTCAGAGTCACGATGAAGTTAAATGAAATAACTTTATTTTTTTCTATTTCATAAAATTTAAAATACTGAACAGTAGGGCAAAGGCTAATAATTTTGTCCAGTTTCTTATTTTGGACACTTTGAGGATAAAATTGGACACTAAAAATAAATTGATTAAAATTATGGATTTTTAATCCAATATTTGATGAATAATGAATTCTATCTAAATATTTGTTCTTTTTGGAAGATTTTAATACTAAATACGTTAAATTTTGAATATGATTTGAGTTGATATTGCTTTGTTGAAAATTCAGTGTGAGCAATTGCTTACGAAAAATATGACAGAACTTTGTGTTTACTTCAGTCTTATTTAGCTGTGATGAAGTACTAACAATGTTTCTCGCTTTTTTTGAGAGATATTATTGAATATTCATTGAATATTGTGTTGATTCACGTTAATGGTGATATGTACATTTGACCTGAAGTGGGATTTGCTTTGTGAATTATATTTTTCGTGTGAAAAATGGGAAAATTTTTAAGTCATTTACCAGTGAGGTGATACTGCTTATTTTGGACAGGTGTTTTTCTCACGAAATTTCGTGAAGTTTTATCTTTTGTGATGACTAGGTTGGACAAATTCCTGAAAAACAAAGGAGCATCATCTGTACGAACGAGATGTAGCGAGAAAAGCCTTGAAAGGCTCCCGGAAAGGCCAGGGAATGAGCGAATCAGTACGTACTTGGAGACCGAAGTCAGCTTACTTTAATGAAAGATATAGAAAGTTTCCGGGCTTCTTGTGACATTCTACGTTTCCCTTACATGAACAGGAAGAGGACTTGGTAAGATTGGTTCATGAAATAAAGAACAATGGGCATCCTGTTGAGGCGGATTAGCTGTCCAAATTTACAGCCAAGTTGTCCAAATTAATAACCAAGTTGTCCAAAATAAGAGTCAAATTCACCTCCACATATCAATTTATTTTTTAAACGTACTAAAACTAATTTTAGTAAAAATAAGACGATATAGCTTTCTATGTTTCTATACAACCCTTCTGAAAAGAGAGTAACAAAATTAGTCAAAATTAGAGTCAATTAGTATTGAAAATATCGCATTTCAAACATGGAACATCGATGCTTATAAGCAGACTGGACAAAATTATGAGCCTCCTACTTTGAATTTACGAAACTCCCAAGAACTTCTTAGTATCGGGCCACTTTTTCTGTTTGACCCTTTTGCTTTACTGGTTTTACCTTCTAGAGGCTAAACAGTTAAAGATATCTAACTTTATTTTCCTTGATGATGATCCTAAATCAAGAATAAATGTGTTTGATAAACAATAAGCTATTAAAATACCGACACAATTTGAAATGATTGTATAGTGTATTAGGTATGTTGATTTGAATTGGATGGGAAACTTGCAACTTTAAGGGACCCCAGGAGACTTCATATATATTTTTTTTAAATTGGTAGGTTTTTAATTAGGAAGGGCAGCCAATACATCTCAGCTTTTCGAAATGATCGAACTTATGATTTATTTGCTTTATAACAAAAGTAGTTTTTTTATTTAGTTATTTAGTTATTCGCTTCGATTCGTAAAGAAATTTAGCAGTCAATTTCGGAAAAAATAATTATGATTACGAGCTTTAGCTTCTGGTTTAAACCCGATTTTATCCAAATGATCTATATGTCACAATTAAATCGGTTCGTAATAAGTTTGAACGAATGCATTAAGATTCGTCCAGGATTCTAAGACCTTTCTAATAAATCTATTCTTATCCAAATCGGTCGAGGAATAAACTCATTAGAGCTCTTTTAATATCTGATCTTGAAAAACTGTTATTATTAAAAATAATCCAAGTGAAATTTCATTTAGGGAAAACTGGGACACCACCAAACACTGCGATTTTTTAATCGGATATTTGACTTCAGAGGACAAGACTTATAGAAATTTATAGGCATTATAACGATGCTCGTCCACCGAAGAAATTGTCGAGATAGTCCAAGTAGTTTAGAAATAACATTTAGTGTTTGGTGTTGCCCCGTGTTTTTTGGTGCCCCAGTTTCCCCTATACGAAATATTTCAGGAGATAACTGCTAAAATTTATCAGAAAATTAAAAAGAAAAATCCAGCAAAAACCCATGATGGTTTTCTGAATATCCTTTAAAACATGTTTTTTGGAAGATGTTATAGCCGACCGGGGATAAAGAAGGAATATTAATAATGTGAAGGTTAACTTAGAACGGGTCCTCCGAAGACTCCAAGTTACTGTCTTTATCTGTTTAGTTCTTGCAACTGAAATACCGATGAGATTGATAAAATGCGTAGCGTTGGTTTTTAGAAATCTAAATAAATTTAATTTTAATTATCACAATTATAGATACCTATATTCTTCAATAAGGCAATATAACACGTAGAACTTATCGATGTGCGAAGAATAAAGGAATTCTTTTGAAAAAGTACCAAACAAATCCGTACACACGTCTTCAATTATTCTCAGCTGAATATTTTACAAAAGCACAATGATCCTAGAACTTTTGGTGTAAGCCATCATCAAAGGACTGCTTAAAAATCTGTGGCTAATTTGCCAAAGGAGTTATACAAAAGGAGAGAAAAAAAAGAGAAAACACCAAATATATCTCCGTGAAAAATCCCTCAACAGAGTAGAATATTAATTGGGAGGATTCTTCACAGGATTCAACAATCGACTATGAATGAAATTCTTCTGTTTAGTGTTGCCAGAGAATGGGTACAAAGAGATCCTTTTCATTTCTAACACTAATAATTCCTTTTTCGTTTCTTTGCACCATTGCTCAAAATCTTCTTTCTCCGAAAGAAGATGCTTTGGAAAAAAGAGGCAAAAATGCCGCAAAAGACCACACGTGCACATAAATTATTGTCATTGTGTGTATGTGTGCTAAAGGTGGGGAAAAAGGAGACCAAGAAGATGGACATTAAAGCCATGAACTATCAATTACTCGATAGAATATCCTTTGCTCTTGAGCTTCCTCTTTTGACTCCCAACCACGTCATTCCACAAATTCCTCTCAAATCCATTCACACAGGCACTCATTCACCCACTCTTCCTATTCACCAATTTATCCTTTTGAGCTCCTCCTACTTTATTCTTCGTCCTTTTCAACCGATGTACAAAAAAGTTCATCTCATTCATAGTAAAAAGGAACAAAATATTCAATTCATAAGATGGACCATGAGAGTTGTCCGACGTGTTATAAAAAAAAACTAATTTATATTTATATGTAGGGGAAGGCTTTCAGGTTTCGTACATACTCTGGCTTCGAATAATTCATATTTTCCCCATATTCATTTAATGATTCTCATGTATTTTTTTCAGGAAATTTGTGACTTAAGAGTGGCTATTAAAGTATGTTGCTATTAGGTTAAATTCATTAAAGGATTATTGAAAAAATATCGTAAAGTGGTACAAGTTGGACAATGGTACAAGTTGGCCAGGGCTTTTTTTTCTTGATAAATTTAGTACTTCATTTTTATTTGTATATTTTTAATGCTTCAGTTTTATGATTTGGTTCCTTGTGCTTAAAAACAAATTTTGTACTGTGTTTATCAAAAAAAAACCATGTCCAACTTGTACCGGAGAATTGTCCAACTTGTAACACTACTATGTCCAACTTTTATTACTTTACAGCCAGTGTTGTTGCAAAGCCTGAGAGCCTTCCCCTAGTTTTACACAGTCATTTTTCTCACATTTAGCTTAATATCGGAGGGATAAGATGAGAAGATAGTGTAAAAAGGTGTGGCAGGATCCTAACCATGTGAAATGCTTGAACTTATAACTTGGATCCTATACCACAAAAGGGGTGATAAAGTGTCCCAGACTTTGTGAAATGCTCTAACTCGCGACTTAGATGGCTTAGATGCTATACCTAAAAACCTCTATCGTATAATTTACTATTGTCCCAAGGGTAGACTTTTGCGGTAGGAGGGGGAGAGTCCAACGAAGGTCCTGTGTCTCTATCTGTAACTGTTTGCCCTCTAGGTGTGGTAACGGCCAGACAGATGGACGCACAAACAGTGTGACGTCATAAAAATTGAAAGTTCAAATTTTCAAAATTTCACTAAATTATATGACTCCTTAAGTTGTAGGGAATCGAAAAACTTATATAACTCAAAATCGAGAGATTTATGTTGCTCTCTGTGTGGAGTTTGAGGAGTAAAAATAGTTTCGTAAAATATTAATAAAGGTGTACCGTAGATGCAGGTGACTTTGCACCTCAGAGACGACTTTACCACCCTGCTGTTTGTAAGCTTTTCTTTAATTCTAACACTTAAGGATGATCTTTACCGATCTGATATGATATACAGGATCGGTAAAGGTTATCCTTAAGTGGTAGAATTGAAAACAAAAAGCTTACGAATAGCAGGGGGTAGCAAGGCCGTCCCAGGACGTTAAAGTCATTGTTATCTACATTATAGCGCTCATGGGAAAAAGCCTCGCGTCAACGAATTCAAGTATTTCGCAAAGGTTTTTCAATTACACAATCGTTTTGTATTATTTTATGGTTTTAACCGATTTGAATCGATGTATAGAATATCTCAAAATTCAGTTTGAAGTGGCTTACTGTTAAGTGCACTAATCCTGACGCTTCGCTATATGGATCCTTATGCCTACGCTAACTAGATAAAATCCACTTAAAATAATATTTCTATTTTTATTTCCGTAATATAGTCACTACAGCAACATAATATAACTATACAACTTTGAGAAAAAGCAAAAATAATATTTTTATCCATTAAATAAGTGGAGTGTAATCAACTCATTTCAAACTTGTGCCAGCTGGGTTCTGTACTAAAAACTTTCTTTCAGAGATATTTTCGCTAATGACAGCTGGTTGATTGAAAACATTTATTGTTTTTTTTTCTTGTGACAAAAATATTTTATATCCAAAGGATAAATTAAAAGTGAAGGGCAATGATTCCCTAACAAGGTGAGTAAATCGATTTTCGTGAAATAATAATATTTTATAAAGAAATTAGTAAATTTGTGTCTGTGCATTTTGCCCTAAAATGGGCGCTTCTCAAATCAATATTTCTTTCCGGGAATCGCAATATTCAGCAGTGTTTTACGTTTTCAGTTGCCGAAAGGATCAAAGGAAAAGATTCTTAAAAACAAAACCTTATTCTAAGGAAGATGTAAAGAATGTCTTGAAGTGTGTGCGAGATGGTTCTATAATATCCTATGCATCCAAAATATTTGATATACCAAGGGCGACATTGTACAACAAATTGACTGGTAGATACCCGGAAGAGTGCTTCAGTGGCAGGTCAACGACTCTTACAAAAGAACAAGAAGAAGGACTTGTCATATGGATCCTAGGATGTGCGGATGGTGCGGATGGTTGGCATCCCATCAGTAAGGAAAAAATTCTGGACAGCGTTAAAATCATCTTCGAGACCTTCAAAATTCCAAACTACTTTAAGGATGGAAGGCCTGGAGATGCTTGGTTCAGAAATTTTCTCAAGCGTCATCCAGAGCTCAGCATTCGCAAGCCAAAGTCTTTCTCATTGGAAAGGGTTGCGGTTACTGCTGAAGAACTCAAGGAATACTTTCAGAATTATCGAGAATATTTTTGTAAATTGAGTGATCCAATTAAAGGACCATTTGATCCAATTAGCGAACAGGCGATCCACTTAGTGAACGCTAACTTATTTCAGTATTAATAAAAATTATTGATAAAAAGATCCTCTTTTTAGAGAGATAAATGATAAAAGTATAAAGTATAAAGATTTGTTCTTAATTAAATTTGTTTTTAAATTTTTTTTATGTAATGCAAGTATGTATACTTATAATAGTTTAATGTGAATTAAGAAGAATTGAGTGTTGCCGAAGTCTATACAAAATATCACATAAAATAGCTAGAAAAATACCGTGTCTAAATGTTGCTATACATAAATATAAATTGCAAAATTGAAATAAATTTGCATTATTGCATTTTTCCAGGTGACAAAATATTACAAACTGCTCTTTTGCATATGAAGGTTGGGGAAAAAGGGGTTAGTGTATATGCACCTCAATGCCAAAAGAATAAGAGAAATTCTGTGTGGCTTTAGGAGGATGGAATTTATAGCCATCAGTTGAGATAAATTATTTCACGGGTTGGCTTTTTTAATCATACTCTTTTAATTCACCCAACAAAGTGATTTATATGAGATGAATGATTTAAAGAGTGAGTACTTTTGATGGTTATTTTCGAACTCCACGCTGTTGGTTGTGCGGTGGAAAAACTCAGTGGAGGTTGATTTTACTTGGTGATCTCACGCCAATTATCACCATTTTACTTCCAGGTGAGTTTGTTGAATTTTGATTGAGTAATTTTCTCCTGCCACCACCAAGGAAGCCTCACAAGAACTTTATCTTGTGGATGATTAAAGCCAAAAAAAGAAACAAGAATCTCAAATGTAGAGATTGGGAGATGAAGAAAAAGGTGAAGTAATTGTTCTTTGTTGAAGGTGATGGTAACAAAAAGAACTCCTCATCATTAGCCTCTTTGGCATATCTCTTCTTTGACTCATTGGTATATCTTATTGTTATTTTTCGGTGCGCTAACAAAGATTTGACAGGCGTTTTCGTGGAACAACAATAAATTACACGGTTAGGATGAATTCTAATGCCCATCTCTTGTTTCTCCTCACAATTGAGCATTCTATCTCACTCTATGGGCCATCATCTAACATCCCAAAAAGTCTTAAAGAGATGGAATTCGTCACAGTGAAGGCGGCGGTCCAGCTCTTATATATATTTTTCTCCTACCTCATCGTCTTTTCTTTCAAGACCAGGAAAACAACTTGAATGAGGGAGAAAGAATTACTCCGAGGCACCAAAATGTCTGGCCTGGTTAGACCTTCTGGAGACCTTTTTCTTTTGCCCATATCTTTCTGTGGTAGAAACTTAAATCTGGGTGCGACTTTGAGGTCCAGTACAATCCCTGAACTAAATCATTCCTAAAAAAATGTCGAATGCTTTCGAGTTTTCCCTCTCAAATTTGAGATATCACTCACCCCATGAAATTCTTTGCTAATTTTTGGAACATATTTCTTCCCAATTTGGACCTCACCTTCCCAAATTAGCCAAAAGCGGCAGGGGTATTAGATGAGAAAAGGCAATGTTTTTTGGCGGCTTTGGTGAAAAAAAAGAAAGAAAGAAAAGAATCACGGTGTGTTGTGATAAAAATCTTCATGAGGTGGTTGGCGGCCCCAAGAGAGAATTGGTAGATAAAAATGAAAGAATCAACAACGATGCGCGTCAGAGAATGCGACACCCGCTGTGTTTTTCAATACAAGGTGTAACCCGTAACCCGTTTTTAATATTCGACCTCTGGACAATAAAAAAAATCGACACATTAAAAAATCATATTTGATGGTGCGCGATGCCGAAAGACTTTACCATGGATCTTTTTCATCTTCACCTCACAAATGAATTCATGTGATCAGTTTCTTTTCCAAAAAAAAACAAAAAAAAAAATAAAGAACAGAATCTCATGAAATCTCTAAAACACCACGGGTGAGGCTTCTCAACTCCGTAGAGATTGCCTGTATTTATAAATTTTTATTAGATCCATTTCACAAATTAATGTTTAGTCACAATTTTTCTGATGAGAGTGGGTGCTGGAATTAGGAATTTGGAATTAGGATGAGGTCAAAATTTTTTTGGGTTTTAGCTCTTACATAAAAAAATAGCCTTAGAACTTTAAGTAACAACCAGTAAATTTAGAGTTTATTAACAGGTAGTGATATAATGCTATCATACGTTGACGAGACACTAGTAGGGGGCAGTAGGGCGCCTTTGATTTGGGGAAGTTTTAAAACTCGGTGTTTTTCTCCTATTTTTCAATGCAATTGTTCTTTAATAGAGCTAAAGTATATCATGGTAGAGCGAGGTTAGGCTACTTTGAGCTGTGGGGCTATATTCGTATTCGATTTTTTCGTATATGTCTGAAGCAGGCTAGAGCTTGCCATAATTTAATTTAGATCCACAATTGTTTTGTCTATCTACATTCCACTACGAAGTCTAGCTAGTTTGTTTAGAAATATGCAAGAAAATCGCATATCAAAGTAGACTTACTTCCTCCTTTATAGGGTAAGGGCTCATTATTTTGGACAGTCTGCTTATAGGCATCGATGTTCCAAGTTTGAAGTGCGATATTTTCAATACTAATTGATTTTTTTGTTACTATCTTTTCAAAAGAGTTGTATAGAAACTTGACAAGGGTTTATTCTCTTTGTTTTTACTAAAATTAGTCTGAATACGTTTAAAAATGAATTGATATTTAGAGATGAATTTCACTGTTATTTTGGACAACTTGGTTGTTAATTTGGATAACTTGGCTGTAAATGTGGACAGCTAATCCGCCTCAACAGGATGCCCATTGTTCTTCATTTCATGAACCAATCTTACCAAGTCCTCTTCCTGTTCATGTAAGGAAAACATAGAATGTCACAAGAAGCGCGGAAACTTTCCATATCATTCATTAAAGTGAGTTGACTTCGATACTCCAAGTACGTGCGGATTCGCTCATTCCCTGGCCTTTCCGGGAGCCTTTCAAGGCATTTCTCACTACATCTCTTTCGTAGAGATGGTGCTCCTTTGTTTCTCCAGGCATTTGTCCAACCTAGTCATCACAAAAGCTAAAACTTCACGAAATTTCGTGAGAAAAACACATGTCCAAAATAAGGAGTATCACCTCACTGGTAAATGTCTTAAAAAATTTCCCATTTTTCACACGAAAAATCTAATTTACAAGGCATATCTCACTTCAGGTCAAATATACAAATCACCCCTAACATGAATAAACACAATATTGAATAATATCACTCAGAAAAAGCGAAAAAACATTGTTAGTACTTCACCACAGCTAAATAAGACTGAAGTAAACACAAAGTTCTGTCACATTTCTCGTAAGCAATTGCTCACACTGAATTTTCAACAAAGCAATTTCAACTCAAATCATATACTAAATTTAACGTATTTAGTATTAAAATCTTCCAAAAAGAACAAATATTTAGATAGAATTCATTATTCATCAAATATCGGAATAATAATCCATAATTTTAATCAATTTATTTTTAGTGTCCAATTTTATCCTCAAAGTGTCCAAAATAAGAAACTGGACAAAATTATGAGCCCTTACCCTAGTCCACCTTCTTTTAAAAATAAGAGAAAAAGCCATATTTCTGGCCCAAAAGGTGCCCCATTTCCCCCTAGTTTCATTTTTTTGTGAGTCAACTTTTATAAGTAATAGATAATAGAGTGTTAGCAAGACAGGATAAGTGTAACCCCTAAATAAAGTTTGTGGTTAAAAGGTTTAAATTGAAATTAGGTTGGTGAATTGGATAGGCTTATTGATATTCAAACGGGTGTTAAATTAAGCAACATTGAGGGTTGACATGGTAGTAAGGAGTACACCTGTTTTTTTTTGTTATTAGTTTATTGCAATGTGAGTTGTGAGCTATTTAAGAGAAGATTTTCTACACAAGAAATACAGCTTAGGGTAAAGTGTATAATTTGGAATTAGTGTTACAAGTTGGACAATTCGCCGGTACAAGTTGGACATGGCTTTTTTCTTGATAAATACAGTACAAAATTTGTTTTTAAGCACAAGGAACCAAATTATAAAACTAAAGCATTAAAAATATACAAATAAAAATGAAGTACTAAATTTATCAAGACAAAAAGCCCTGTCCAAATTGTACCATTGTCCAACTTGTACCACTGTCCAACTTGTACCACTTTACCCTATGACTAAGTTTGATTATTTGGTTTTCTTGTGAGGATAATGACCTGTAATAAATGTACTTTTCTGGACCTGTCTCTAATAATCTTTAATGGGCTTTTACTCATTTAACTCCATAAACTTGCAAAGGGTGAGATGGCACGGAATATTCGAATAGCTAGAATTATCCTTTCTAGACCGATTTAGCCCTATATAGTATTGTTTATATTAGACATGGTGCAAAATGTTAGCTGGCAGGTAGCTTTGTTGATAGTTAACCTGGATTGGGATTAACTGAGATTCTTTACAATCTCAGCTTTTTTATATGGTAAGCTTAAAAGCCTTAAAAGGGTTGAAGGTATTTGGTCGTTATGAATTAGTACATCAAGCCAGATTTTCTTAGTGTACCACATGTACTGGTAAAAATAAAAGAATCAAATTGATCCAATTTTGATTCTTTTGCAAAGGATGGATCATATTTCAAACTCTGAATGCACATTTAGCATAATAGAATATGTGAATTTGATCCATCCTTTGCAAAAGGATAAAATTTGGATCAATTTCATCCTCTTATTTTTACCAGTGTACAGGGGTTTACGGATTAGCAATATTGACATTAAAACACAGTGATTGCGAAATACAAGACACTTTTACCTATTCTTTGTTTTTTTTTTCATTTCGTAACACATATCCTGCGAGTATGTAATTACTCATTGTTGCTAATTGCGAATTATCGCGTTTTTTCAGTAATCCGAGAACTCTTTGTTGCCTCTAGGGCAAGATGCCAAATTTCGGCATAGTTGCATGCAAGCGTCAAAGTCTCAAGTTTGAAATGTTAATATTTTAAATACAAATTGATTTTTTTTAATTCTTTCTTTTGTAATAGTGTTGCTTAACCTTGTGAAGAGTTTACCGTCTTTATGTACTCTAAAATCATTCTTAATACATTTTAAAATGAATAAAAATATAGACATAGCTTTGGTGCCCTATTTCGGCCACCTTCATTCTCATAGTTCCTTGCCCTTCGGCAATTCTTCCAATATCTTTTTCACGTCATCTCGTTTGTCGAAGCTACATTTTTTGTTATTCTTTTGCATTGTATAATCTCTAGAGTACAAAATCTAAAAGTTCATGGAAATTCGAGGAACAAAAATGGTGTCCGAAATTGCAAGCTGGCCGGAATTTGGCACACTCACCCTATCAAAATTAGAGTTTATAAGTTTTTAGGATAGTTTTAACGTGGGTAAAACAAAAACAACTAAAAAAGGTGTTACAAAACCCCCGCTCTCCCTTACTGAAGTCTATTCCGTGACTGTATTTTATTTCCATCACCGCTTCCCCTCCTTCGCTCTAGCTGAAATTCTGCTTGTATTTCAAGGAGCATGAAAAGTTCTCTTGGTCAGGTGATCTAGCTTTAGAAAATGTTAGTTCCAGTTTTCTCCTATATAACCCTGTTTCTATTCAAGTTTTTTTATTCAATGTTTGCTTAATGTTTGGAAAATTGTCTTCAGTTGGCATTCAACTATTCAGAAGGGTGCGATTCAAATCGCCTAATCAATAGAGATGCATAACAAATTCAGAAGAGCCCTATATCTAAAAGAAGGGATTAGCAGGGAGGAATGTGGGTGGAAAAATAGCTAGAAAAATATTTGTGGTATTATATGATTTGGATGATTGATAAATTACCAATCAGAAACGCATCAGTTGAAGACTTTTGTATTTGTTTTGTTGATTTCCACCTTCTTTTCAATGTGCATTACCACTCTTATTGTTCATCGAATGAGTTACAAGAATGATAAATCATTTTCTTGAGTGGTTGCGGTGGATTTTTTTTCCTTCAATGGGGCACATCATCTTTTGGAAAAGAATCAAGAGATAAAAAAAGCACATCAATGTTCTTTCTACTCTCACATTCCTCCTTTATTTTTTTTCCACCCATTCTTTTGCCACATAGAGCCTTAAACAGAGAACCGCCGAACCGCGGAATTTAATGTGGAATTCCTTTCATTGACGTCCATTGTTCAATTATTGTAAATTAAACACATAATTTATGTAAATTTATTTTTCATCTCCACACCACACACTTTATAAATAATATTTTGATCCTTGCCACGCGTTTTTAATCAAAAATGCACTTTCACATACAAGAGAAAAATTATCCACCAATTTCTGAGTCAAGGGTATAGGTATAGGGCTGAAGAGAAATTTATTCAACCCTTCTTGTGTTGGGAATTAGTTTTATGCGATGTTTCGAGGATGCCTCATAAAAGTCCTGTGAAAAAATACTAAATAAGGGATTAGCATAATTTTTCATTTCTCTCTTTTGAAGAGGTTTTTTTTTTTAAATTTGGGTTGAACTCAATTCTAGAATTTCCCGGCTGCAAATGCAGCAATGGTCTATTTCTAAAAAATATTCCACGCTTTTCCCTGGGAAAGGATTTTGTAGGAAGTCTGCAACGTTGAAAGTTTTCATAAATATCTGATTTTAGCAACAATAGCTTAATCAGAGATATTTTGCGGCTATTTCAAAAGATAATACCTACAAGGGCGCTGCAATTGCTTACAGCAAAGTGAAGAAATAGCAATAAAATAGCAAAAATTCCATCACAGCGGGATTTGAGGAATTTCTGCCACTTCTTTTTGCATCATGTGTGATCATCAAGAGAAGAACAAATTGAAGAAGAGAATTGAATGGAAGAAGGAGTTTTGAGAAAAAGAATTATGAAGATCAGCATTTACTTTTGTTCTGTGCAAATATAAATTTTCTTGTATTATAATATGCAACGAAAGAGCATTTCTGCCAAAACGCATTTGTTAGGGTGTCAAAATCGTTTAAGTTGCCCCTTTTGTTGGTTTCTCTCGCAATCTCTTTTGATCCCCCTCGTCCCATTTACCATCTTCCAGAGCCATAAGCAGGGCTAAGAAGAAAAAAAAGAAGCCCGAAAGAATGCAATAAAAGATGCACTTTGTGGCAATGAATCAAAATTATGCTCTTTATGTACAACTTTTTCAATGGGAGACACTCAAGTTTGTGCGAGATTATATGGCATTTGGTTGGTGTGAGTAAAATCAAATATAAATTTTGTGTTATTAAATTATGAAGGCAAATGAAGAACTGTTTTCTTATTGTAATCTTTGATTTTTCATCTCTTAACTCATGATTTATTCTTAATTTAGAAATATTGAGAGTGTTCAAGACTTCATCCTTTATAGAACATTCTTTTCACATTTTATTCATATTTTACAAAAGTTATTTCATGCTTAGTTCTGTGAAACCAAGATTAGTTCAAGTTTCACTGCGGATATTAATTTTACTTTTATATATTGCTAATCACCTCGAATAGGCATCAAATAATAATAATAATAATGTAGAGTGTTATGTCCAGCGCACAATAACTTTTGTTTTATAAACATTTTTTTCAAAATTTCCCATGAGAGTGAGAGAGATGACTAGATCTAGATATCACTCACTCTAATGCCCAACGCACAATAATTTTTGTTTGGTAAATATGTTTTTGGCATTTCAATGAGAGGGAGTGAGATCTAGATCTAGTCATCTAGCTCAGTCTCATGGAAAATTTTGAAAACATGTTTACAAACAAAAGTTATTGTGCACTGGTCATAATTGAAATGTCAAAAACATGTTATTAAACAAAAGTTATTGGGCGTTGGGCATTATGGCCAACGCTCAATAACTTTTTTTTTTAAACATGTTTTTGATATTTCAGTGAGAGTGAATGAAACCTAGATTTAGTCATCTCGCTCACTCTCACAGAAAATTTTGTAAACATGTTTAAAAATAAAACTTATTGTGCTCTGGTCATTATGTTCGAAAACCATAATTACCAATATTTTTATCTGTATTTTTATTATTTTTTCTTATAATAAAAGAAAATTAAAACTTTATGGGTGTCTTTGTGAAAATTTTATTTTTCTATGTTTTCTATATTACAGATTTTGAATTAAAAGTTAGCTAATGGAAGATTTTTCGTATTAGAAAATAATTTTAAAAACATCGAAAAATATAGAAATTCAAAGAATACTAATTTGTTTTAATTAAAAAAGTTAACAAAATTAACCTAAATATACTTTCAGAACTTTTTAACTGAGCACAAAGCATTTGTAAAATTTTTCATAAGTGATTATGGTAGCTTATAGGATAATGGAAATAGACGAACATAGAAAAGTAATTTCAATTACGTCTTATTCTGTTCAATACAGATTTGATATCTTTTTATAAATTAAGTTTAGTCTCTGAACTCTGATATTATGATTACGATTAATAAATTTTCGATGTTTTTTACAAAAAAGCTAGTAAAACATAAAAAAAATTAATGCAAATTGTATATTATACAGTAAGCTCTCAAATTCGGCCATTTGGGACTGAAACGTTACCCAAATTAGAGACTAAACTAAGACAAACCATGCCAAATTTGAGCATGTTTGATTCATTTAATAATCATAATCAAACTTGAAAAATGACAACAAACTCTTTTCAAATGTAACTGCTATCCGAATTAAAAAGTAGCCCGATCTTAAAAGAGCCGAATTAGCGAGAGTCTACTGTATTATATAAATGCAGGATATTAACACATGTAAAAAATATATGATTTACTTCCATAATGATATTAATTATTCTTGAATTAGAAAAACAAAAACATCGAAATTGACATAAAGTTGCTCTGAATTTTCAAAGTTTTCAAAAAAAAATATTTTTTTTAAAGTTAGTCTTGCACACCAAACTCTGGATATACCGTGACCACTTCTTTTACTGGTTTCTCTCCTTTTGGTATGCTTTTTTTCTACCTTCTTTGACGAAGCAGATGATATTTGTTGTTTGCTGGACCACACTTAATCCTTATTTATTGGCCAATTGGACATCGACTGGCTTATACGATCTTATGTATGAATAAAATGAATTCCAGATGGAGATCATTGAGGTAAGGCTTTGTTCATTTTTCTCAATATTTCTCTTATGCCTGTGTATATGTTGGGATGGAAAAGAAGAGAAAATCCTATTGAGATGCCAGATTAGAAGACAAAAAACAAGAATACAACCCAATAATACTATCCAGATAGACATTACCATAATAGAGCTTTAATGACAAAAATCGACACTTTATTGCATCTCTGCGATATTATTACCATTATCTTTCCAATTCTTGTTTGTTATTATTCCTACTAAGAGACCACATTTTTTTCCCTAACTTGATCATATATATATATTTTTTGAAACTTAGCCAAATCAGCTGTTATTTATGGCAAAATTCCCCGTGGGGAGACTTTTCTTTTTCCCAGCAAGAGAATACCTGAACTTCAATTCCTCTTAATTAAGCACGACAAAGGGGTTGGACAAAACTACCACAATGATCTAACTATATGGGAAAATTGTGAGATAGTAGAAAAATAGTTGTCGTATGAATTACCGTGCTAATTTCGACACGGTTTTGCAATAAATTTCATTAAATCACTTTAACCACTGCAATTGTCCTGAAAAAAAAAGGGTGTTTTCAGAGACATAATTTTTGAAGAAGAAAAACGAGGGTCACCAATTAGTGTCCTCTTTTTTCTTAAATCAACTCCTTGTATTTTCTTTTACGGGTCTTTTCACACCATGAGAATTTTCACATGACCTATAGGAGAAATCGGTGTTATCTATAGGGAGGGATAAAAGAGACTAAACTCCACGTGTCGGACGTTGTTAATTTTTTGCATCACATAAACCTTAACAGTATATTATTTTGGAAAATTATCTAAAGCAGTAAAGTTTAGGAAAATTAATAAAACAAAATATCGAGTGAATATTGGGCTTGGCACAGATATTTATAATTACATTTAAGAGAATGAATAACTTTTACAACTGAATCAAATTCAGAATTTTGCCTTGAAGCGCCTTGGGATCGACCGCGAATATTTTCTTTAAGTAACGGAGTATTGACAGGCGTGACACGTATTTGGAGTATTGACAGTATTTACTGTGACATGTTATAACCTAAACACTCTTCGTAACATCTTATCAACATAAAGCGTTTAGGAACGTACGAGTGAAATTGATTTGTCCGTAGCTTTAATCGTCCGAAGACATCCTACTTTCCCCTAATATAGGGTAAGTGTGCCAAATTCCGACCAGTTTGCAATTTCGGCCACCTTTTTTGTTATTCGAATTTCCATGAATTTTTAGTTTTTACATACTCTAGAGATTATACAATGCAAAGGAATACCAAAAAATGTAGCTTCGACAAACGAATGACGTGAAAGAGATATTGGAAGAATTCCCGAAGGGCAAGGAACTATGAGAATGAAGGTGGCCGAAATAGAGTACCAAAGCTATGTCTACATTTTTATTCATTTTAAAATGTGTTAAGAATGATTTTAGAATAAATAAAGACGATAAACTGTCTACAAAGTTCTAAGCAACACTCCTTAAGTAAATAGAATAAAAAAATCAATTTCTATTAAAGATATTACATTTCAAACTTGAGACTTTGGCACTTGCATGCAACTATGCCGAAATTTGGCACACTTACCCTATAATTCACGCTGCGAAGCATTTTTGTAACTTAGTCAATTTCCAAAATATTCTTGGTCTCTTATGGTCTCTACACACTAGAGAAATTTATGTCCATATTGAAGAGTTTCTTCTACAACTGTGTAGGGAATTTGTTTCAAAACGGACATAAATATTTCTAGTGTGTAGAAGCCATTACACAGGTTTAAAGTAATACAGTGGGACCTCGAAAGAGTCAACTAATTATTTCCAGGCCTGTTCACTCCATTGGATTTGGTAACTCTATCGGAGTCCAAAAAATATCAATTAAAATGTGAAATTTTGATATAGAGGGGTATTATTTTATGTTTGTACTAGATAATTGATAAATTTAACACGCAGTAGAATAATTATTTTACTAAACCCATAAATTCTACACCCTCTGGTCCAAAAAAATCATATGTTTGGGCAAAAGTTGAAGATTAAGGAATGATTTTACAGAATGCTTTTATTATTAGTAAGTATCTTAAGTGAAAATTACTACTACTGATAATATTTAAGTCCATCCACGATGTTAAGATAAGGAAATGGTGTCTTAAAGATTTCTTTTTTAAACTTTTTTAGAAGAGCTCCAGTAGATATTTAATTGTTGAAAATTTTGACGCAATTAACGTTATTAATTAGAATTTAATTTAAGCTTTTATTGTATCAAAGAAGAAATTGATAGGTTTTCTTTTCGTTTTGACATAACTATGGCTCTAAACTTCACAAAAATGCAATAAAACCAATTTTTTTTCATTTTCTTCTTGTTCTGAAAAATGGGCGCTAAATGGTTAGAGATATGGTTAGAGATATCTATTTGGAGTTTTCAGATGACCCCCTACTAAGTCAACCTGGGAATTATTATTGTGACCCTCATTTCCTCCCTAGCCCTGCCCTTCACCACTAAAATAGTTTTTTTTTGTTATTACTGGAAAACACCTTATACGGGATCATAGGGCTTAATCAAAAAATCTTAAGACAAGACAAAAAAAATAAGAGAACTTTCAATAGGTCAAAACGCTTAAAATCACGAAAAATAATTTTGTCAAAATTAGATTACACGGTTAATATACGAATTTTATAATAATATTGTTTTTCTTATGTTACAAACGTTACATTGATACAGCAAGACACTGATTTTAATTTCGGAAAAGTCATACAATATTATTAGTTCAATAATAATGGAAAAGTTGACTCTATCGGAGTCAATTTGGGTCCAAGTTTACTCTATCGGAGTCCGTAGAGTAAAAAATAGCTGTTGACTCTATTGGAGATTGACTCTATTGGGGGTTGACTCTATCGAGGTCCCACTGTATTTCTAAATCAAAATAGTAACTGCAAGAAATACGGGTATGTATGTATAAGCCTATGTTTTATTTAGTCATTTTGAATAGAATTTAAAAATATCTTCTACATTTCTTTATTTTTTTTTATTAATATTTTTTTAAATCTGCAACAATGAACGATTTGACAAAAATGTGCTTTAAAATGTCACTCTGAAATTCCAGTTAAATCTTTATCAAAATGAAATTGTTTTTCACTTTACATGTAAGGGACCTTGGGAATTCTTTTGACAAAACGGTTCAGACAATCCTTCCGTTAAAATTCATTATGAAGTAATTCGATGCTATTTCTCCTAGTCCCAATAATTAAATATTCAATCGAATTTACGTGAAATTCCACTGAACAATGTAACAATGAAAATTGGCATTTGGAATATTTGACAAAAGGACATACAGGATGGGAAGCAAAAATTACCATAACTCTGATGTTGAAGAAGATGATTTAACGGTTTGGAAATTGCAGAGAATTGAACTCAATTCCGAATTGAAGAGCAAAAGGGCAGGATGTGTGAAAGAAAAGAAATCATATTCGATTGAATTGGCAAAAAAGGATCTAATCTCAAATGCATTGACAACGTTGAATTTCTTTTTTTTTATAATTTATTTATCCTTCGTGATTTCTTGTCGTCCTCCTTTTCTTCGTGACTTTGGGGTCTGTCACCCTGGCAAATATTTATATGTGACCTTTTGCCGATGTTAACCCCTTTTCTTCTGCCATCGAAAAGGGAATACCTTTTACTCTCATTTTCGCAAATGCTCTACATTTTTCTGTTGTGTGTGTCAAAGGTTTCTTCAGTGTCCTTTCTTTGATCCTGCATGAGCTTGATTGGAATTTATTGTTTGACAAAAATTGAATTAAGGCTCAATTGTCGGGTACATTAAGATTGCAAACTTGTCACCCTTTTTTTCTCTAAAGGTTTGCATGATCGAAAAAGGGTCTTTGCGTCAATTTTTGCCACCATTCTCACTCCATCAAACCCAAATTCATCCAATTCGCACAGACATTTGCATTTCTCGGCAACAGGTAAGAAGTCGATTGTGATGAATGGATTTTGGGAATTGAGGATAGTACAGATTCTCATTTGCATCTATTGCGTACAGAGAAGTGATTTAATTTCGCGACAATCATTTACATTTTCAACCCCTCGGTTTTGAATTTGAGATGAGGATCCCAACGTAGGGAAACCCCGAAAAATTGAACTCTGGCACTGGAAGATCAATCAGGTTCAAACCCTTCCTCCTGTTTTCCTTATACCCGTGAAAATGTCTCAACTCCCAACAATGATTTGCACTAGAAGGATTTCTCTGTGAGACACTTTTTTCTGCATCATCCCTTGCGTGAAGACAAAGGATAGGTCGTATGAAGGGGTGAAATTTTGATTAGATGCGAATTTTATACGACACAACCCCTGTGATCTATTTTTGATAAACAACAATGAGCATGTCTTACGGCTCTTGATGGAGAATCTTACTGTTTTTTTTTTCCGGGGATTACAACTGACTGGGAAAACCTGCGACATAAATCAAGAGGAGTGTGTATGAGGTTTCGCGAAGAGAAGGGTCACATTATAAGCTGAGAGTTTGTAAAGAATTTTCGTATAATCACTGAAGTAGAATCCTGTATACAATTTTATGTGTCACAATAAAAGTAGAACACGGGATAGTACGAAGATTCCAATTTTATTAATGATTTTCCGGACGGATATGGACTCTATATTCTTTATTTCAAGAAGAGTAATCAATAAAAGTCACTGTAAGGCATTGAAAAACTTTATTAAACTTTCAGAAACTTTATTGAATGTACCAAATCATCACTTTATTACTAGTAGGGGATAGTGGGGTACTGTTACGCAACTAAATTTATTTTATAAGACACATTCGCTAAACTTTAATGGGCTATATTCAAGCTAACTGAGTTTAGCTTAGTTTCTATTGGGTATTTGGGTATTTGATAATGTAATGAACATTTCTTATATATTCATTTATTGTTCTAAATTTTTTTTCGAGAATTATACGTACGTAAAATTACCCCACCTTCCCTAACTAATATCATTTTTAAATATATTTATAACATGTTTATAAGCTTTCTTCATTTATATTTAAGTCTATACTTCCATAACTAACACGAATTTTAAACTAAAGCGTTAACCCAATTTTCGAACATTCATAATTTCTACAAAGCCAACACTACAAGATTTTAAGCACATGAAGAAATAGTTAATCATGTCTATCCTAAGTTAAAATTTCGCCGAAAAACTCTTCCATTATCGAATTGTTAAAATTAAAAATATCATTAAGACATAAGTTTGGAGAAACCAGAGGGGCCCATCAAGCCTAATAATAAGTGAAGCTATTTTTTCACTTTTCCTTGTAAAAATTTAGCAGATATTGCACAGCGACTTAAACAAATTTGCTCGTAGTTCTTGTATACTTTCGGCAAACATTGTGAAATATGTCTTTTTAGATAGCTTTTAATGCACTGTTTCGAAATATATCAGACTGATAAGTCAATTCTCTTTAGGAAAAAACTTGCCAAGAGTCTTCAGTGGCTTTATGCAGAAATTAAATACCCAGAGGCTCCTGGGAGAAACCTTACCCGTTCCATAATTTACAAATTGATTTAACGCAATAAGGTAATGTGTGGTATTTCGGGACACTTTTTAGCTTTAAGCACTTTTTTTTTTAGCTTTTAGCACTTTAAGTTTCTAATGGCGGAGTAACCACTTCTCAAATTATTTTTTTCTTTGTTGATACAAATATTTATGTTCCTAATTCTATCCAGAATAACGTTCTTACCGAAAAAGGTTGAAAAATGAATCATTTTTTTAATGCAAAACAGCAAAAAAAGGAAATAAGCAAGAATGGTATATTACGGGACAGTTGAGTATTTCGGGGCAGACAAAAGTGGCTATTATACAAATAATTTTCACTGAACCTGATTAATTTACCTTCGAGTAGAAGGTCTAAACTTCACTCTTTTACAAAAATTTGATTTAAATTTCACTTGTAAAGTGGACGAAATAGAAAAAAACTCAGCACTGTTTGTGTTGACATCTGCAAAATTGACCGCACTGAAGATTTTGCAAAATGTGGAATGTGACACTCACAATTCACGCGTATTTCGCACTTTAAATTAAATAAAATTTTAGAAATGTTATGTTTATCTGATAAGTAAATAGCTTAATATTTCACGTAGAATTTAAAAATAATAAGAAAACAAATATTAGAATGATTTTTTATGTGTCCAAAAATACCCACGTTGTCTAGTAATAACACACGTTACCCTATACGAAAATTTTTGAAGTAGTAAACGAGCGAAATCGTATATTTACCGCTCGAGATGAGATATAGTCGATATAGGGTAAAATTTGGAATGTGAGACAGTTTGGAAAGTGGGACCAAGCAATGTGAAATATGGGACACCTCCCTCAAAATTTGATAATAAACCAATTAAATATTATAATTTTCGATCAAACGAATATTAATCCTAATTTTGTGATTATTTGAGAAGTTAAAAATGCAAAAGGCGTTACTAAACAATAAAAAAAATGACTTGCAAAAAGAATTTGAAAAATGTATTGCATGCGTGATGTTCGTAACCTTAACGCGGTAGCTGTCATTTTCTCTATTTATTATGGAAGTTGATAGGAAAATCTCAAAGTCTTTTGCTTGATTTCTTGGCAAAATTTGTGATTTATTATTAAGTGCGCAGTGAAATTTAAAGGATATACATCCATTTAAAACGTGAATAAAAAATATTTGTGAAATATTTAAGTTAAAAAGAGAGAAAAGTGATTTTATTTTGTGTTGCATTCAAAACAACTTTTTTGAAATCATGGACAAGTTGTTTTTGTGAATAAATTTGGTACTTTTGTGTAGTGAAATCACATCAACAGGGAAGAAAACCATCCCTAAGTATCCGGAGATATAGTTGCAACAACAGTAGCAGCTGTTAAGGAGGTAATCTCCTGGAGAAAGGCTACCAAAGCCATCCAGATTCTCAAGACCACCTTGTTTGACAGTTTGGTCAGCGAAAATACCTGGAAAACCTGGAAAAGGGCAAGTACTGAAGTACTGCAGTACTTCCGAAGCACCTAGAAATGGACCTGGGCAGTTTGGGTAAAGAAATGTGCTAAAAATTGTATCCTCATCAAAGATGTAATTGCTGGACACTGCAGCGCGCCTGTTTGAAATTTACGGAACCTCTTTTTGTTGGTACGTCCAGGAAGTTCTTGGTAATTTGGATTACTTGAGCGTCACTAGGAGAAAAAGGGCATAACCATACAACCATCCAATGCAAGTATTGCGCAGAAAAACCACACCAATTGGATTTTGTACGTATTTCATAAATTATTTTGTCATTAATATCCATCTGTGTCCACCTTTCCAAAAGTTTTTGTCCCACTTTCCAAAATTTTGTCCATCTTTTTAAAATGTGTTCTTTTCTCAATTGTTTGAATTTTCCAATTAATCAGTCGAAATTTGTAATAAAAGTTGTGAAAATTCTGTTAGAATAATTCACAAGGAATCCCATGACGCAAAGAAAAAGAAAAAAATAAATATTTATCCAACTCAAAAATGTATTTCAAATTGAAATTTTTCTTAAGTGTCCCACTTTCCAAAGTTCACCCTAGTGCTTAGTCTTCTTAATCTTGATTATTTTTATGTTATTATTCTTAAATCTAATATCTTCAAAATAATTTTTATGATTTTTTCAGATAATTCCAAAATCTGAGAACTATAAATTGAATTATTTATTTTTTGTAAAAGCAAAAATCGAAGGTTTATTATTGCCTTTTCTATCCTATCGCGTTGGACAATAAACTTAACTCGCATGTTCTAATAAATCTTTTTGTATTGTATTCTTAAAGATTGAATAAATTGAATTGAATTGAGATATGATTTAATTTTTCGAAAAAATTACTCTAAATACGTGCGAGTTGATCATTTTGTTGCTTTAAGAGGTTAACGAAAACTACAGTTACAGGATCATTTTGAGGAGCTTAATTTTTATAAATGTAAGTGATACTTTCAAATAAGTCAAACAGAACTTTAAAATGATCACTTTTTCAAAAAAAAAAAAAAAAAAAAAATCACTGTTTCGATTTTCCTTTGTCTTGTACTTATCAAGAATCCTGGAACTTATTTATAATGTTCTGGACAGGAATTGTTCGTTTGTATAAAACTTTATGGGAACAAATCCTACTTCAATAACCGAACCTTTCTTTTTAAAAATACATTCCGGTTTAACTAAGGAGGAAACGTTTACTCTGTTGTTTTGCGAAATAAGAAAAATGTTATTGTACTAATCAAAATAAGCTTCAAAGCGAGTTCAAAGCTTCAGTTTGAAAGTATCACTTCATGACACATTTACGTAATACATTAAAGAATCATTTTCATTCAAATATTTTGACAAGAATCTTTTTGGGCCATAATTATTTTTGAAGAAGTTCTCGATATTTCTTGTCATTTTATTTATTTTTTTGAAAAACTTTCGAAAATTTATCTCTTCCAGATTGTATTAATAGGTATTCTTTTAAAGTTAAGAAAATGGATCTTCTTCAGTTATGATGGAATACAAATTTATTTTGGAAACTATAATATTTTATTTTATAATCACATCGGTGCATATTTTGAAAAAAAATCAAAGTTCTTATTCAAAAGTTCTTCAAACTTTATCAGTCATTTGTGTTTAAATTTTTAATCATTACCAAATGGCCTGATCCTGAGAACTTTGTAGCTAGTAGTGTTTTTTTCTGTTTGTAGGATTTCTTCTCATTTCCTTCTCATCCTTTCCCACAATTCAATCCAAATATTTATTGATGATTTCCTTGAGATCTCATTGGGGAAGTAACTCCCGGTGTTTTGCGGAAAAATATTTGAGAAACTTCTCAAGATCACTTACAAATATCAAAAGGTCTGCTTTACTGGTATTCTAAAGGAATTTCTCTAGAAAAATATTTGTTGGATCCTCAATTCCAAAAAAAGGGATATGGTCAGACAGTGAGTCGCCTCGTTTCTTCTTCGGATGCATCCTCTCATCCGTTCTATTGACAAAAATTCCAAAGTGGTTATCTAAATTCAATCACTTTCATCTCAATGAGAAGAAACAACATCATTCTTCCAGGCTATCTTTCACCTGAGGACCTCAGATGAAGTTTGAAAGAAAAATAGAGAGTTTGAAGTGATTTCTTGTCTTTTGTTGCATTCTCATATTCAACAATTCACTGTGACTTACAAAATGGTTGATGGTGTAAAAAAAGGAAGAGATGCTTTTATGAAAAAAAAATAGAAAGAATGAGATGAAGAAAGACAACTCTAAAAATCATGTCACGAAACTCAATACAAATAGCACAATTATGAATAGGAGAAGGTCCATGCAGGGTATTGTTGGATTGGAGAATAACCTTCTCTATTTCTCCAAAAAAAATGGACACAAAACGTTCGATGTGACGTCACCACATGAGATTGTCAGGTGTTCTTTCATTTTGGGTGGTGAATAGGTGAGTGAGAGAGAGGCAAATGAATAAAAATGCAGCTCAACAAACACACAATTTATGAGGTGTCTTTTGTTACCATTTTTCATTTTATCCATAGACTCTGTGGACACTTTTGAGATGCATGAATATTCCATTTTCAGGTCACTCTTGGGGATCCCTTCAATCTTTCCAGTATTCTTCCACTTTCCAGACACATTTTGACCTTCCTGATCCTAAGTTCTGCCCTGACTGTTTCGGTGTTTCTTTATTCCTCGGCTATGCTAGACACCGTGGCACCGAAAATTTCAAGATATTCTCAGAAAAAGAGATATTTTTTTGTCTTTATGGCTTAGTGAGGGTGTAGAGATGAGAAAAGGGATGGAAAAAGGAGATATTAGCACCTTTATATGATGCCTTATTCTATTTTTTTTTCTTCTATTCGAAACCTGAAGGTGACCTAAACCATAAAAGACAATTTTGGAAATCCTCAAAGGATTCCGCTCTAAGATTCTTTTACCTTCATTCTTAGTTAATATTCAAATTTTCGTCATGAGGTTTTAAAAATTTATTTGATAATATTTTCACAATCTGCACGTGGTTTCACGTAAATATTAACAGTAAAAAAGTGTAAGGTAGTGGCGTAATAAACTTCTTATGCGTCACTGTAGATCGTCTTTAAATAAGTTAAAGACTATACTGTAAATTACGAAAACGCACTTGAATTTTATCTCTGAATAATTGTCTTTTAAATACACAGTAAAAAATTATTGGCTGCTTTACCATGATTTTCATTGTAAATTTTACATTAAACACGCAATCGTGTGTACTGATACACATTTGTGTAATTTGTATACATTTTGTCTGAAAACTGTGTAATTTGTAGACATTTTATTTGAAAACTGTGTAATTTTACACGAAATATGTAAGAAAATGTACACAATTGTGTAATAATTCGCAATTTATTACACGGTTTGCAATTACATCAAATTTAAGTTACACATTTTCATATTACACATTTTGCTGAAATATATAATTTGTGTAACTTTACAAGAATAATTGTGGTAAAAAAGCAAACCAACGATTATCCTTGTAATTTTTTTTCCTGTGTTTGTATTATGACAATCCATGACGACCTATTTACCAATGAAAGTATGCTTTACGTTCTTTACCAAGATAAAAAAAAGATCTGTCGACTAGACTTTTTTAAAATAACCAACCATATTATGTTGTTGGATTGTTTTGAACATACGTTCAACTTGGTTTATAAGCCCAAGAATATTTTATATTATTAGTTTCATCAGAACGGATGAACATCCAATCCTCAGTTATCATTTGAGATAGGAAAAATGTCTGTCCCTACTCGGACTTGAACTGAATAGCCTAGATTACGAAGACAGGTAGGAATTTTTCTTGGTTCAGATAAGAACTGGGGATTGGGTGTTCACTCATTCTGACTAAAATCAATAATACGTGAGACCAAAGTGAATATTAGTAGATTTTATATATTTACTTATTAATTCACAGAACGTATTGTTCAACCGATTCAATCGATTGGAACAAATTTAGCTTTTTTTGGAAAGGTTCAAAATTATTTGGTTGGGATTGAATGCACTTGAATGCTTACGAAATTCTTAATAAAAAGAAAGTTATTTGTAAACTCAAATAAAATTTTATATTTTTCAAGTATTTATATGGATTATTGTAAACCTATTTCTCATGAATTGTATATATTTGCAAAATTCTGGCTGTTATAAACGTTGTACTAGTCAAATTCGTTTCTGGGCTGCTTTTAAGCCGATGCGGTATCATTGCCTTTTAGGTCTTTGTCACTGTACATATAAGGTGGAGGGCTGAGAGAGTCAGTCCGGTCTAGAATGTCAGAAAGGAGGGATGTGTGGACTTGGGTCTCTTGGGGGAATTTTGCTGGATGCTAGATGGTGTGGCGGCTAGTTGGATTAAGAGAGCCCGTTCCCTGCAATCCTTCCAATCTAAGAATCCGACCGGTGGTTTATATTATGCTAAATCCTTTTCTATTAATTCATTCAATCATAAATTTTTCACCATTGATCCTGAATGGGGTCGTTTCGCAGGTTTTACATCCTATTTCACTGGTACTTTCCCACTTCATGCGGTTCCGGGAACCGAAACGTTCATAGACGTTATCTTGAGAGTTCATCCACTTTAGTCTACGGCTGCTCCGACAACGATAGGGTGACCGGGGTACCTATAGCCAGGGGTAGAATTAGTCATTGGGTTTTTTTGGTTTTCTTAAAATGTACATCGAGCAAAGTATTTTTTAGTGAAAGTAGGAACACAGCCCCATATTTCCAGAAATATTTATAACTCTGATCTTGTTATCCTACAATTTAGAAGCATTTTTATAAAATGGGTATAAAATTGTAGTTTTTATGTTACAGTTTTTGGCCCAGAATATGTTTTTCTATGTTGTTAGTCAAAATCTCATAGTTTTACCTCGTTTCTAGTTTAATAAACATAATTAAAATGTTTTTCACTTGGATAATAATTATCCAATTTTTTATATAAGATGATAAGCACTGAAACAGCCCTCGGGGCAGTTGTAATCACTCTTCCGTGGCGGGCTAAAACTATCATTGATTTTTCACTAATATATAGATAATTGTTAGATGAAAAAGTACTATTGATATTCTAAGCAATATTGCCATTTGCATGAGCAACTTGAGAAATAGATTTTTTAAGGATGTTTGTATCAATTTTGTCACAATTACAAAAATGTCATAAAAAAGTCGCCTAAAGCATTTTTCATTAAAATTAAGTGACATATTTAGCATCAGTGGGCTTCAGTGTATCAAGTAAAACAATATTTGGTATCTCCAATTTGAAATTTCGTCTGGAAAACTGGTGGCAATTAGTACCCTGAAAGTGGCTATATCTACCTAGGCCGGGGTACGTGTAGCCAATGTGTCATACTTTTTTCATTATCTTATTTTGAAAAAGTCAAGGATTTTAGAGCTTTGAACTACACTATTTCATACAGACAATATCATAATGCTACTTATGAAATATAAAAACATTAGACAAACCGGACAAACCTTATCACTTTTTCACAAGTCACTCGCGGAAAAAAAGCTTCATTTGTTGGCTAATTCTACCCCTGTCTCCCCTACCCCCTCACAATGGCTCTCATAAAGTTTTTTCTTGCGCAATATTTTTTTCATTCATATGGACTAAACATGAGCCTACGATGGCAGCTGTGTAACCATCGGGTATGTTCTTAGGTACCGGATTTTAAATTCGGTTTTTATTGAACCGAATACACTCACTCAGTTACGAAGTATCAGGCGCGTATCGACTCTTTAGCGTTCACTATAAGTTTTTAAAGAATCTTAAACGCTGGACCAACTGAAGATCCCTGTTTTGGGGACACAAAAAGAGGCTTGTATTCTATAGCTTTCATTCTTTTCCTCGGTATTATAAACACTTCAACAAAAACATGGTAAAATGTTTTTAATGACGAATTGATTGTGACGACAATGGAACTTCAAAATGGATACATCTTGATAAAATCCACTTATTTATAGTTTTTGAAGATGAATTTCTTCATAATCTTTTTATGGTTATTATATTTGGGTAATGGCCGAAAGAATCAGATCACGAGTCCAAGCTACCGAAATAAGGGTCTTTCGAGCGATTCAGAGAATCACTCGCAAAGATCGTGTGTGAGGAACGTTGAGGTTTGAGACGAGTTGAAAATCGATATTAACTACTTATAACTGCTGATTTATAATTTTCGATATAGTCTTTACGTAGTTTTCCGACTGACTGGTTATGACGTACACCAATGGTACAGCATTAACAGGTGAATCTTTAGAGAAAAACTTTTAATTTCTTTACATCACTATCTAGGAGAAAAAAAAAACATTTCTTATTGCTCTAAAAATTGTATACGATGTTTATGGATATGGATGAAAGATCATAAGTCGTCTAAGCTTCAATTTAGGTCATAATAATACAGTTTTAAAAATAAGATCGTAAAGATGCTAAATTTGTCAAATTACCTAAATGGAAAGCGTCAAAGACAACGTATTTGTTATAAAGTTTTTGTTTTGGGTATTTATTTACAACATTGTGCTTTATAAAGGGTCTATTGATGATAAACTCTGTTAGTACATCTCTAACGTTTTCCAGGAAAGTTTCCAAAAATGTTTCTCATTGGTGAAGTAAATTTTGCAAGTGTTTTAACAATTCTTTCGCTGGTGATCCTGTTGGGATACCTTCATGTGAAACGGTCGTATTCTTACTGGGAAAAAAGGAATGTCAAGAGTTTAAAGCCAACATTTCCTCTTGGAAATTTCGGATCTATGTTAAAACTATCGCTTGGTGATTTTTGTGATCTTGTGTATAAATCTGTTGATGCACCAATGGTTGGAATCTATGCAGTAACTCGACCTGTTTTGTTAATTCGCGATCCTGAACTCTGTCGTCGAATTTTGATTAAGGACTTTCAGTATTTTCACGATCGTGGAATATATCACAATCCAGAAGCTGATCCTCTGTCGGCTCATCTGGTTGCACTAAATGGTGACAGCTGGAGGAATTTGCGTAACAAACTTTCGCCTGCTTTTGCAACGGGGAAGCTTAGGGGAATGTTTAAGAGCATCGTTGATACCAATGCCAACCTGGAAGCCTTTCTTATGAAGGAGGCTGACAAAGGAAATGAAATTTGTATGTTTGATCTTATGGGACGACATATGACAAATGTTATAGCCTCTGCTATTTTCGGATTCGATGTGGACTGCATTGCCAATCCCGATGCTCCTATTCGGGAAGCTGGAAAGAGAGTAGGTTATATTACAAGCATTTGCATGGTGTTGGTAAATAATTCTTTGGTTTCCGTAGTTTTTCAAACCATCAGGAATGAATGGCTTTCGCTTAGCTATGAGTTTCTTCCTGCCAACGGTGTCTCAGTGGATTAGGCTCAAGACAACGGATTCAAAGTACGAAGAAATAATGATGACACTGGTAAAGCAGATAGTGGAAGATCGGGAGATGACCAATACTGAGCATAAAGATTTCATGCAACTGTTGATGCAGCTTAGGAACTCTGGACAAATCAATGAGGAAGATGATTGGACTTTCAAAACCAATACAGGTTGGCATGAATTTGAGATTGGATATTAGAATATAGTATGACTTACAATTGACTTTAAATCAGATAAGTCTACGAAGATGTCACTTAAGGAAGTTACTGCACAAGTTCACTTGTTCTACATAGCTGGTTACGATACAACTGCTCTCACTATTGCATATTGCCTTTTTGAATTGGCTAAAAAACCTCATCTGCAGACAAAGATTCAACAAGAAATGGCTGATTGTTTGAAGCGTCATGATGGAAAAATTACATACGAGAGCGTTGCCGATATGAAATACTTAGATTGCTGCATCTACGAGATATTGCGCTTGTACAGTCTCGTAATTATTCTTAAGCGAGAATGTACGATGGACTATAAAGTTCCTAACACGGATTCTGTTATTGAGAAGGGTACTCCTATCATGATTCCAACTGTTAGTATCCATCATGACCCGAAATACTATCCCAATCCTAAGGAATTCAGACCGGAAAGATTTGAGATGAAAACTTCAAGTGACCAGAGTGGAATGTACTTGCCATTTGGTTTGGGCCCAAAGCAATGTATCGCCATGAATATGGGACGAATAATATCCAAAATCGGATTGGTATCCATCTTAACTAACTTCAATGTCTACCTTGGAAAGGATTTGGAGAAAAACAGTAATTTGGGTTTTATTCCAAACTCAATAATGAGGATTCCAATTGGAGGTCTTAAGTTGAAGATCTCCCGAAGAGAGCCACAAGAAAACTGAGAAATCCATTAAATGCCCTAAATTGAAACATCAAGAAAATAAATGTTGAAAAGGCATAGTCTTTTGTTAGATTTTATTGGTCTCTTCCCAAGTAACATTTATTTTCCTTGTAGTACTTTATTCGAACTTTTTTCATAGGAACGAATAAAATTCTTCATAAATCGAATTTATGAGTCTTATTATGTCCATGAAACTTGTAAACAACTAACAAAAATTTCAGTTTTTAAAATGGACCGAAGAAAAAGTATTTTATAAATAATAGTCAGGGACAAGTGACAATTGTAATCCCTAATTTTCTCTAGAGTAGGGGAAAGTGACCATGCTTGATAAGGTCCAACCTTGATAAAAACTAATTTTTTCCTATTTTAATCAATAATTGTGACTCATGGCAATATATTTTAATAGCTGGTCCTAAGCCTCACATTTCCTGAAAAAATTAGGAGCGTAGCCCTTTATCCCAGTTTTGGGAAGCAAAAATCAAAAATAGACCCAAATCTGTAATTTCGATGGATGATATTTCATACGATTTTTCATAGTTAATATTATTTATCAAAAGAAATTCCTATTACAGGTCATTGAGGGTTGACCATGGTTAATATTTCTGGAAAAATCTTTTTCCTAAGAAAGCCTTGTTTTGTAGGTGGTGGAAAATTAATAAATCCTGCCTGTGTCCATGCTTTACAATAAGAAAGAGCCATGCTTGATAATTCACTATCATTGTATCAGATTCTTTCGTCCTCACACCTATTGCAATCATGCGATTTCATCGAATACTAGAATCTATAACATGCACTTTCTTAATTTCGGCCGTTGAGGTTCAAAGTCATGATCACTGAGACTGTCGGGTTCCCCATGTACTAAATTTCGGACTCCGAAAGTCTATGTTTTGTGCTATATTGTGTATCTGTGTGTGTGTTCTTTCCCACCGTCACAGGGAGAGAGGTAATTGTACTGACCCTAGTGGGGGCAGTCGGGGACAGAGCTTGATAGTGAGTGGATGTTTTAAGTTTCTTCCTCCCGTCAGGAGGGCGAAGGTGAAATGTCAGTGGGGTGCTGAGGAGGCTCCTTGCGGTCCAGGAGAACTTTGTCTTGCTGATGGCGCCCACCGTCTGTTTCCCACGGAGGGAGGGAGACGTTTCTTTACCGGTTCAGCAGGCAACGAAGTCCAGAAGACCCGAGAAGAAAATCCATCTACCGGTCGGAGGGGTTTTATAATGGGAGGCTCCAGGCTCGCCTCCGGACATCTTCACCGAAAGATCTCCGGGTTATAGACTTGAATGTTGCGTCAGTGGAGAGAATGCAGATCAGCGGAGTTATCATTCTCCCGTCTTCCGGCTCTTTAGATCTCAAGGCTCATGCAGAAAAGAGACCCTTCGCTTATGCCATCGGATATCATCGAGGATTCAGGATCAACAAAACCTTGAGTATCATTTACCCCATTACTTGTCAACTCCTTTTATATATTGTAACTTTGAATTAAAGTATTAACATTTATATGGGCCATAGATCGATAGTTTTCCCTAAGTGATATTTAATTTGGATCGGAAGGTTTTAATGGGGTCTAATGTAATAAAGAACAAAGTGAACATAAGATCTGAGTATTGTCATTCTTTCGGTCCTTTCGGTGGTGCATTAGAGATAATCGGGTGGATGGGACTGTGAAGGAAAGGAGTGAGTAAATGTTTCTGCCCATCATTTCTAGAGCCGATTAGGAGAATTCAGCATCGGTGAAACGGGATAAATAAGCGATTTTTTCTTATAAATTTAAAACACTCTTTACAAATCTAGAAAGTAAAAACCATAAAGTCAATAAATCAAAAATAATCTCACACAATTATGCCGCAGTTGAGTATTTATGGAACAAATTTGCATTATTTTCACATAAGAATATTTTTTCAAGTTTGCACAAACTGATCACATAATGAAAGAATCACATCTCTCATAAGCTCCTACAGCTTATAACTAATTTTTGTGTGTCTTTAACATAACCACACTTTCATATTTTGTTTTTGTTTTTTTTCAAAAGAAGTAAGTTCATGAAGATTGTGAAATATTTTGTGATTCATTTCAAACTAAGGTGAGTTAATTATTTTATTTATTTTAGCGATAAATACAATACAAAATATGTTCTATTTATTTACGCAGAAGATCCAGAAGATGGTGAAAAACAAAGTAAGAAGCGAGAAACGCAACAGTGTGGATGAGACAGTAAATGCAGACTAATCTTCAGGAAATTTCCCAAAACAGAACGAGAACTGGGGACAGGACACTTCTGCAGCCTTTGGAATCCTGATCTTCCGGAAAGTCAGCAGTGAACTTTGAGTTCAATGGTTTCCGGAAGTGGCATCTTACTCAATGAAATCTTACGCAAATCTTACTCAATGACAATCACTTGAGATGCTCAACTGCCTCTGAGGGTTTCTCAAAATCTGTACTGATGGTCCTGTTCATCCGATAAAGCTTCAATCCTGAGCCAAATCCCTAATTCTGCTACTGTGTAGATTGGATATCTTCAGGGAGTTGTGCGTGCCTCCAAATAAATTTTTAGAGGATATCAGGCTTCACAGGGCAACAGTGGAACTTAGGTGGTCTTCTTCTTCACGTTTCTTCACCCCCTTATTAACTTAAAAAAAAACATTAAACAATCGAAAATAGATTTTTTTAGCGATATTATTCACCAGATGTTTTATTTTCGTTTATGCCAATTGACATAACCTTCAACTTTCGTGTTCATATTTTAGAAAAATGGTTTCATTTTTGTTGTGAAAATACGTCCTAGAAAAATTGCTTAAAAGTGATTCTTTATTATCTTATCCCTTGTGCAAACAAATTAATCAGGTAGATTAGTGTTCTGTCTAAATTTTATTGTGTATTTTTTGTGTCCGGTGTAATATTTACAGCAGGAAATGGGTTTATATAGGTAGGGAAAATCTCTACACAGGTAGGCATCGGGTCCAACCTTTATAATAATCGCCACTGTATTTTCATTTTCCTTCTGGGGAAATTAGAAGGATTTCCAGGAATTACTTCAGGTGGGATTATGAACCTAATAAGTGAGACATTTTTTTGTCCTAGTGGAAAAAACGCTACGATTTATGTGGTAGTCAGAAAAAAAATACAAAACTCGGACATCATTTTACAGTATCAAGCATGGTCACTTTCCCCTACAGAAGAAAAATTCCAAGTTATAATTTATTGTGAGATTGTTAAGTATCTTATCTAATAACAACATTATACACTTACTTACTTGATTTCTTACTCATAAGAAGTCATTTGAAGCAATCTATAAGTTAGATTTAAAACTTATAAATATTTAAGACATTGTTATTTCACGAATGTTATACATTTTTTTCATATTTCTAATAAGGAGTCCCAGTCTAGATCCTTAAAGTCATTTAGGAGGAATGCCAAAATCTCAAAAAGCCCGAAATTCCGATTGGGTCGAAATCCTGAAAAGGCCACCGATGGGTCGAAATCTCGAAAAGCCAAAATCCTAAAAGCCAAAATCCCGAATGCAAAAATCTCTAACGCCAAAACCAAGAAAGCCGAAATCCCGAAAAGTCGTAATCCCGAAATCCATAATCCTATATTCTTAAAAATGTCACACCTTTTTTCACTATTGCACCTACGCTTGTTGGAAGTAAAGGTATATTTTCCATGTTTTAGGAAATTATAGTACAAATTATAGACCGAATAATTTCGTTTCAGAACATTTACCAATCAGATTTTTGACTTTCGGGATTTTGGTCTATCGGGATTTAACTCATTCGGAATTTTGGCTTTCGGGATTTCGAGTCATTCTGGATTTTGTTTCTTCGAGACCGGCACCGCTTATAACACATGTGTGAAAAATTCTTGACTTCGAAGACCACATGAGTAAATTGCCATCCAAACCAAGTTTTTTTTTTGGGAACTTGGTGCAGTTCTTGTATCGATTCTTGCTGTGTACACCTGTGCGAGTCTTTGCCGTATAGTATTATTGTCCAGGCAATTGGTGGAAGTCGGCTTTCACGATGGTTTCGTTGTCCATTAAAACCCAACTTTCAAAACCTTTAAGAAGGTGATCATTCAGCTTTCTGGACCTTGTTTTGGCGGACTGTCGTTGCTTATCTGTACGATGAGGTGCAGGTTGGGCTTTATAAATCACTAAATCATTCTTCTTCTTAATTTTATGAACAAGGTAGTGTGAAATACCCGTCTTTTTGGCCATATCTCGGAGAGATAGAGAAGGGTTCCTCTTAAAGTACCCCAGCACCCTTTTCTCCATGTCGCGGTGTTGAATTCCAGGCTTCCTACCACCAGCTTGCTTTCGGACAATTGTCTTTGTATCCAATTGGTTGAAGAACTGGCGTGATGTGTATTGATAGGAGACTCTCCGGTGGTGGCCAGTGGATTTGAAGTCACTTCACAAAGAAAAACACTTCTTCAACCTTTCCCAGAGCTTTCGGTCCTGGATGTGGACCTTCTTCAGTGGTCGACTAAGGTCGACTATGTCCACATCCAGGACCGTAAGCTCTGGGAAAGATTGAAGAAGTGTTTTTCTTTATGAAGTGACTTCAAATCTACTGGCCACCACCGGAGAGTCCCCTATCAAGACGTCTTTGTATCCTTGAATCGCAATACTACCTTTCGGACTGTTGAGCGCGACTTTCCGATGAGTTTTTCTATTTCCGCATAAGACGCATTTAGACTTTGTAGGTAAATGTCAACTATCTGTTGTTGGATTATCTTCATCTTCTTGAGATATCTCAACCAAAAATCAATATTTTTTAACGAGAGTGGTATCAAAATAAAACTAATGACATGCACTAAAAATGATAACTGACAAACAAAAAGTAAACAATAGTTGAAACTACCAAAATCATATCAAATATTGGGGAAATTCAAATGATTCCACGCTTTATTTTACATATTGAGAGCTTTTTACGTTTTTCTTTAAAGTTTTAATAAAATTAAATTACTAAGATCTTGATAACAGAATAAGAATCACTCGTGTATGGTTGATTTCAATTTCAACATTTTAAGGTTTATCTTAAAATTAAAAGATTTTAGTCTTATGGAAGAGTCTTTATGCTTCTTGGGTTGACTAGATCTTTCTCGTTGAATTGTGGAGTTGCTGAATAGATATTTTGCCTATTTTACTAAATTATGGTCTATTGAGTACAATGATGACCTATTCTTGAGCAAAAGTGCTCCCTAGTGTTGGAGTACAATGGGGGAAAAAAGGAACAATTTTATTTGTTTATGCACATCAATTGAACAACATACTGAAAGATGCAACAAACTCTCCGGGAGATGAAGGAATTCAATCAATTGTGCGTTCCTGAAACCCATCCAATAGTTTTCATTTTCCATGTGACCTCAAACTCAGTATGTGACCTTATGAGACATCTGCTTATCTGCATTCTAAGTAAACAACAAACTGCAAAAACTTGTGAGAAATTTCCTCAGAATATCGCAAAAAAAACACATAATAAAGTAGGAGATAAAATGTAAAACTTTCATAGAATAGAGTGACACAAAAAGCATAAAATGGGATCATTTAGCACATTTTTCCATTTCATTACACTCCCTAGATTCACTCACAATAAATTGCTGACCGTATCTAACACTTTTTGTCCAACTTCACGAAGTTCAGATAGAAATCACAACTCCCGGAAAACAATTAATACAGCTAAATAATAAAATCATTCTGCGATATATATATATATTTTTTTGTATCTCTCTGAAAAACTCTTCATTTTCGTGGTAGTATATGGGTACCTCTCTCGTTTTTTTTTGTGTGCTTCCACTACCAATAAAAGATACATGAAAGATATAGAACTATTTAATGGGTGTAACAAAAAGAGATACGATTTTTACAAAAGAGAGACTCTTTAACAATAATTCGTTCTTTTTTTTGTTGGCTGTTGTACCTTTGATAAAATAGCAAACAAACAGAATAGGGATCATACAATAAGTTGAATAATGATGGAAACAACAGATGAACATTTAAGTAAATTTCCTGTCTTTTGTTCAAAACATTTTCAATATTTGTTCTCTCACTTCTTTCCACCCAATTGATGGTTCATTTCTCATCTAGGAAATTGATAGACAAACTTTGAGAAATCTTTTGCGAGAAAACAGCACAAATTCAATAAAACTCTTGGCTAATAAAATGTGAAACATTTTTTTTATTGAAATGTTCTAACATTTGAAATTTTGTTTATTTTTCTTGAGAGTTTTACGTTTTTTTAACCGATTTTTATTGAAATGTATTGTTTATTTTACTATATTCAAACATTTGAAGTTATTTGTTATAAATAAGTCTGCAATTTTGCGCACATTTGTAAAAAAAAATCAAAAGCAAAATATTAATTTGTAGAAAAGTTCCTATTAATTTCATGAGGCTTTAAAAATTTCGTGAAATGTTAAATTTCACGAAAGGGGAGGCCAGGGGAAGCCCCTCAGTTAAATTTAAATTTGTACTAAATTTCATTTCGACGTTTCTAACCGTTAGGATAAGTTAAGTGTTAATTCTTTTTTTTTCTGTGTGAAAGACATACAAAAAATCTAGCCTAATATTATTTCTTATTTTTAGATAAAGAATTCTTTTATTGCTTTTTATCTCGACTACTTTCAAGTTCAGCACAATACAGCATTTTAATGCAAAAAAAGCCTGTGCGTAGCTCTTAATGTGTGCAATAGCCTTATTTTTTTGATGTTTATAAAAAATTTTAATGTTTGTTTTACAGAAAAAGAAATTTTATGACAAGTTATTGAAATAAAAATTAATAGAGACGACAATTAAATAATTCCACATATGGCGTCAAATTTTATTGGGTATAATTAAATTTACTTTTTTAAAACAACATAACTGGTACTTCCTGTTTCTATATATCTGAGTTTCTGTGTGGATGTAGCAGGAATAATTTATTATAGGGTAAGTGTACCAAATTTCGGCATAGTTGCATGCAAATGCCAAGGTCTTAAGTTTGAAATGTAATATTTTTAATGTAAATTAAATTTTTGTGTTATTTGTTTATAAGGAGTGTTGCATGGAGCCTTGTTGATAGTATATCGTATTTGTTTTCTCTAAAATCATTCTTAATATATTTTAAAATGAATAAAAATATAGACATAACTTGGGACAATATTTCGGCCACCGGAATTTTTACAAAGTCTTTTTCATAGCATCTCCTTCGTCGAAGCGACGTATTTCGTGTTTTTTACATTTTATAATCTCTAAAAGAGTATGCAAAAACTAAAATTTTATGTAAATTTGAAGAACAAGAAACGTGGTCGAAATTGCCAGCTGGCCGAAATTTGGTACACTTACTCTACATTTATTAAATATAAGGTAAAATGCTCATTATTTGAAGCAGCTTGTAATTTTGGATACTTTAAGGCGAAACTCAGATGGGGTGGAGTAACCACTTATCGCCACTTTTTGGAAAAAGTGAAATTCACAGTATAATAACTTTTGACCCCTTTTTGTCAGATAACTTAAATTTGACACAAAGTTACTTAAATATAATGGCTCTAGATTCGTCAAAACAAAAATCCTACAATTAAACGCGGGAGGACCTAAAAAACTGATTTTTATTAACAATGCAAAAATAACCACTTCGTCGCCACTTTTTACCACTTTTCGCCAGTTCTGTAACCACTTCTTGCCACCCACTTGGAAAGGTTCAAACTCGATTATTTTGGGCAATATTATGCAAAGAATACGTACAGCATTTCTTTTTCCTTATGATCACTTTATTATTACTCTATTATTATTATTATTACTCTATTATTATTATTACTCTTTATTATTACTCTACTTATTAATCTATGAAGTGAAGTTAGCGTCGCCTATTGAAAAGCAATGGCGACAGGTGGTGAATCAATTTTAGAATATTACCACTTCCCACCATGGCTAATTTTTATATAAAAATAATATAAAATGAAACAATAACTAACTAAATACAAATTTTATGTATTCGCCGAATGTAATTAATATCTCAATAGACAAATTATTTATTCAAAATCGTAAATTTTGTTCGATAAAAGTTTCATGATACTTACAATATTTGTTAAGAAATATTGGATTCGATGCACTTGCTTAAAATATTCCCCTAGAAAATGCTCAAATAGGGGAAAGTACTCTCCCTTCGAAAGTTCATGCCTTCGAATAATATGATTTTTTTTTTTACTTTTCCTAAGAGATTTCCACATGATTGTCACATAATTATCAATAATTGATAATAAGCTAACTAAAATTTAATAGAAATGTATAAGTCTCTTAGGAAAACTTAAAGAAAATTCACATTATTTGAAGGCATGAACGTTCGAAGGGAGAGTACTTTCCCCTATATAATTCAAAACAAAAAATTAGTGTTTTTCGACTCTATAATGCCCAGCGCACAATAACATTTGTTTTGTAAACATGTTTTTGACATTTCTATGAGAGTGTGTGAGACCTAGATCTAGTCATTTTGCTCACTCTCATAAGAAATTTTGAAAACATAATCACAAACAAAAGTTATTGTGCGTTGGGCGCAACAGCAGTAGAGATACAAATAATTTTATGGCTAACTTATTTTAAAAATAATGGAAAAATTTCGATTTCAATGTAAGTGGCGAAAAGTGGGATACTGGCGAGAAGTGGTGATTTCACCCTACTATACGAATCAATTGTTTATAATTGTGATATTTCCTTTAAATATTTATTGAATAGTGTATTCCGTCTGAATATTTCTTGTTTTTAGAATATATTAACACTAAATTCGCTCAATTTGGAATAAAGCATGAAATATGTCGCTTTATTGAAACTTTAAAGTGAACAATCTTTAAAAACAAATGGATGAATAAGCCTAAATTGGCTTGTTGTAGGTGAGATTCCTCATGTAAGAAAACTCGGATTGTATTTACGTTCGATTTTTAACTGAAGTTGGGAGATGTCATACAGTATTTTTTTATCAAATTTCAGAAATATATGCAAATTTTGTGTTTAAAAAACCAAAAATATTAAGGATTTGGATGAACTGACAGAAAGATGATATATGGGCAAAATATAAGCCGGACTGTCCTCTACAGACTTTTTTTTTAAATTCTTTATATTATCGATTGCTATAGAGCCGCGATAAGTTAATTTATTTGTTTTTTTTTTTCTTTTAAACTCCTTTTTTTGGCGAGAGCACTCCTGGTGTCCATATGATAAACTTCAGCTGTCAGAGAATTGTTGAATCTTGTACGGATGGTCTTTTGAAACTTTCTTAACCGTTGAATAGTTTCTAATATCGAATTTTGAAGGTCACAGGTTTAAAAGGCGGTAGAGAGCATATTTATCAACCGAATGATACCACGTTTGGGCATATTAGACAAGACAGGCCCGGTCTCGAAGTATATGCAAGTGTCGAAGTTTAATAAGTCTGATCCGGTTTCAATCGGTTATGAACCGGTCATAAATCTATAAGTAATTTTTTGTCTGAAAATCGATGGTATTACTCCCCAATTATTTTTGGGGATCATTTGTGTGAATTATGAATTGGAACAAATTGGTTCATCCAGTTCATGGTCCGGTACATGGTAATTTGTGCGAAAATATTTTTGAGGTATTACGAGTTCGAGCACTTCGCAGAGCCTGAGACGCTTTACAATCCCTTTTCGAGCTTTAATTACTACGACTTTTGTATGAGATACTTATTTCAAATTCTTTTTTAAAGAAAGTTGGAGTGTTAAGGAAATATAAAAATAGCCTTTCTCTCCAAATTCGTATTTAAATTTGAAACAATATTTTATTTTCGTATTTGTAAAACCGCTAGTATTCTTCACATTCACAGTGAATAAAACTATATAGCTGATCGCTAAGCTTTTTTGATTCATTTAAGCTATAAGGCAAAGTTTATGATTCAACGAACATTTGTTCGTATCCTCCTTTTGATGTGCCTCAATAAACCACATAAGACCACCGACAATTAAACACGGGATTTCTCCAATATCTCCCAAAGTGCTCCATCACAATAGATGATCAGCTACCGTGGCGAGTGAGATTTGATTTCTTTCACAACTTCAAAATTCCATTAGAATTTTTATGCAATTGAGGCGAGAAAAATCTCTATATTGACTTCCTCTGACCCATTGATATGGATGACTTCGCGAAAGTTGGTATTCGGAAAAGTGTTTCTGAATTGGGACTCCCAAAAAGTGAATTGTATGCCCAGGGGCCCCATGGTGGGATTTAAATTGCTACTGTTGTAACATTTGAATCTCAATATGTATGGTATGATTTCACAGCACGGCGGGAAATTCATTCTGTGGCCACTCGAGGATACTCGAGAGCGTCCTTCTGTGGGATTCTGTTTTTTTTTTGTTCATATATGATTCCCTTCCATGAAGTACAACATTAGCGGGATTGTGAATGAGCAGGAAGTATTCAGCACCTTTTTTGTAACTGAAAGAGCTCTCTATGATAGTCCTGGCCAAAAATGTAATCTCTTTTCAAGTGCTATTCACATGTGCAGGAAGAGGATCAACTGATACCTGAAACGCCCTGGCGCGAAAAGGAGCAAAAGTTGGTGATGCTAGGGGATGTGAGGTATCTGAGAGTTTGGCCGACAGTGATCGAGGGGAGGATGATTGAGGAAAAACACATGAGTAACAATTGTCCAATTGAAGTAAATTGATTCGCAACGATAGATAAAAATTATATGATGAAAATCATGAGGTACAAAAGAGACACAGGAGATCCTTTGAAAGGCACCGTGTTTGTTGCATTTTCCATCTATTGTGTCACTATCCATTGAAGCCCCCTAACTATTTAAGGCGATTCGGATGATTTAACCCAAATAGGGGGTGAGAATATCAATTGAAAGTCTCAATGCTCTTTGATGTGGGATTTCGCGAAGCACTTGCATCAGTTCCTCGAAGCTGCATCTGCCTTTTGGGCGAGTAGCCCTATACCTTGAGAGTTATTTCTTAACGACAAAAAACGCTCCCGTCGAACTCGATTTAATTGAAGATGGTGGTCTAATTTGAATAGCCGGAATCCTATCCCCGTGATTCTCTAACCCTTACCTATTGTTGCAACAATGAAACGTGAAAAATAAAAGTGACCGGACGACCTTTCCTGAGTAACATGTGCTCCATTCCTTTCATGT
The DNA here is from genome assembly GCF_024763615.1 of Phlebotomus papatasi. Taxonomy (NCBI): domain Eukaryota; kingdom Metazoa; phylum Arthropoda; class Insecta; order Diptera; family Psychodidae; genus Phlebotomus; species Phlebotomus papatasi. The sequence goes on along the minus strand of NC_077223.1, from coordinate 32,092,133 downwards.
CTTTTCTCTCTAGATACAATCAAATAATTTTTTTTAATTCTTCCATATTGCTGCAAAAGGGTTGAAGAGTCTCTGAAGAACCCGTTCTTCATGGTCAATTTTGGTCTTCTTCTTCAGGGCAATATTTCTACCAGTTTCAAAGATCTGAGGGTAAATGTTAGTGATGAGAATGGGACGAAAATTAACCCTTATTGAAGAGACAATGACAAGATTTTGACGATGAAGGTTACTATCTCATAATGTCCGGGGAGAATACCTTAAACCCAACCAGAAAAAAAGTAGAGCAAAAATCTCAATTGCAACAGATAGAAGGCACTCGGAGATTCTACTGTTTTTAGGGGATGATTGTGTGTGAAAAATCGAGAAAATAGAAACCCTGAATTGTGCACAAAAATTATCCCTCTCGGCAGATGCGCTCCTCTTTTTTTTTCCTGTATGTGTGCCTCTACAGACACCATTCCAGGACAATGGTTCTCTAATCTTTATACAATGTGCTACAATACTTTTGTTCAATGAATCCTTCACATTCTATTTACATCAAACCGGGGTAAAAATGTAGCACATAAAGCAAGAGATTCTCGTGGCTGATGATAGAGATGGCTTTAATGTAATCCTATGGATGGTTACACAAGTCTTTAGCTTCAATCGACCATTTAAAGATGGTCTAGCTTGTCGCAATTACTAAACGCAGCGAAATTTGCCATTCTAAAAATAACATATTTTGTAGTAGGGGAAGGTTTTCTCTGGCTTCGCACACATTCTGCCTTCGAACACTTCATGTTTTTCCCATATCCCTTTAATACCTAGAGCACAATAACTTTTGTTTGTAAATATGTTTTCAAAATTTCCTATGAGAGAGAGCGAGATGACTAGATCTAGATCTCACTCACTCTCATTAAAATGTCAAAAACATGTTTACTAAACAAAACTTATTGTGCGTTGGGCATAATGGCTGTGACCTAAATTTTTTTTAGGAAATATCTAACTTATGACTTGCTATTAAAAACTGTGGGAAAAATAAGAAGTGTTTAAATCCAGAGTATGTGCGAAGCCTGAGAGCTTTCCCTTAACATAATAGTTTGTCTATATTTTATGATTAAGCCTTTATTGACGAGACAGTTTTCGCTGACCAAAAATCAGCAATAAAAATGAAACCGATAAACAAAACTTGTGAAATGCTTTTCATCAAACCTTCGAAAAGACTACAGAGTCTAATTTGGTGTATTTTTTATCTCTATGGACGATAGGGACAAAATAGCCCAAAACATAATTTTTCTGACAATACCAATGACAGATAATTTTCATTCTAATGAAAATTATAATGTTTGAGTATTGTAGTTTCTTGACTGAGTGCAGGAAAATGTTAGAAGCGGCCTCACAGAAATGTGAGGTCGGTCCAAATTGGGTACCTGGACACAGGGGCATAGCGGCAAATGAAGAAGTGGACCGCCTCGCGGTAGTGGGGACAAGGACCGCTTTCATTGGTCCCGAACCTGCTGTAGGGATTTCCTTGCAAATGAGGAAATCCCTACAGGAAATGAGGATTTATTAAAACTCCATCAAACGGAATGGGCCGCGACTAAAGATTGTCGCGTGTCCAAACTGTTTATGATCAACTTGGATAAGAAAAGGACTGTGTACCTGGTGGGAGGCACTCGCTGGAGGGCCAGGTAGATTGCTAATGTTGTAACCGGTCACTGTTCGAAAAAACATCTGAATAGGATGGGTGCCCAATGTAACATAATGTGAAGAGGATGCAATCAAACTGAGGAGACGATCGCTCACTATGTGTGTGACTGCCCCAGCTTATGCAACATCAGACGAGTGCTGCTAGGTAAAGCGGTACTGTCTGATGAAGACCTATCAAGATTGTAGCCGCCCTGTTTAATGGAGTTTATCAGAAAAACGGGCTGGCTTGAATCATCTTGCCCTTAACAGGGATTAATTTAATCGGGGATGCATAATGGGCCCAAAAGGAGGCCTGAGTGTAGCGGTTCCGCGAGGAACCGCCCCCACTGTAATCTAATCTAATTGTAGTTTCTTATTCCAAAATGGTTTTGCTTAAAAAAATGGAAGTATGAAAAGTATTTAAAATCAATTTTTAATATGAGAATTTAAAAATTCGTCATTTTTGAGCTTGAAAATTTACTATATAGCAAATAGCAGTAGACTTGTAAAAAGTATCCTAGATTCGATGATTTGTTGCGACCGTGTGGATGTAGATGATGTCAGAAAATGGAACCTCAGTCTTCTTTAACTCGTTCTTCTCTTTATTTTTTATTTGCCAACGTTTCGGTCCTTTGGTTGGGACCTTCTTCAGGGCATCAAAATTTGGGAGAACAATTGTTAATGTTTTTGAAAAAAAAACTACTCTAACACTTTTTCTTTCCGATATTCACCCATCGCCTGTCAATATTCCACAGGCGATGGGTGAACATCGGAAAGAAGAAAGTGTTAGATTAGTTTTTTCAAAAACATTAACAATTGTTCTCCCAAATTTTGATGCCCTGAAGAAGGTCCCAACCAAAGGATCGAAACGTTGGAAAATAAAAAATAAAGAGAAGAACGAGTTAAAGAAGACTGAGATTCCATTTTCTGACATTATCCTAGATTCCTTCAACCTTCTGCTTTGCAATTACGTACAAACATAAGAAAAAAATTACTTTAGGTAGTCAGGAAAAATTATTTTTTTATGGGACACCGGTGTCCCAATCGTCCTTAAAGGGTTAATTGTTTACGTCCATTATTCAAGTTAAAACCGACTTAGGGCTATGTGCTCACGCTTCTTGAGATCCCAAACTTCGTAATGACTAAATTTTTCCTATATTTCTGAATAAATACGACTCATCGCATCCGTATTTTAAAACTAGGGAACAATGCCCGGTTTTTAAAATATATTTCTCAGAAAATTACTCAGAAATGTAGGAAAAATTTTGTCATTCCGAAGCTAGAGGGATCGTACGATACATGGGCACTTTCCTCTACCTCTAAATGAGGTCACAGAAGTAGGGCACCGTATGGCCTTTTATAACTCCCAATTCTTCGTAAAGGTGTCTACACATTATAAGAAATTTCTATCAAAAATGAGCTTCAAGAAGTGTTCTTCAAGAAAATTGCCTACACATTGGTGAGAATTTTTGACAAAAAGATGGATTTTTGAAGAAAATTTGTCTAATGTGTCGACAAATTTCTTCAAAAATCATATCCAATTGAAGGTAATTTCTATCAAGAATTTTTGAAAGAAATTACCCGCTACACATTGGAATAAAATTCATCAAAGTCATTCTTGACAGAATTCTTGAAGGAAACCATCACGATTCAAGATTGTTTTTCACGAAAATTTGTTATTTTCTGCTGGAAAAAGTGAGAAAAACGTTTGGTGAAGTTCCTTGGGATAGTATTTAGTGAATTTCTGAAGAAAATCTTCTAAATATGCAAGGGAGTAGTATTTTCCGGAGATGTTGTTCCTGATGGAATACAACCCAGCCTTTGAAGGAACATTTCCTGTGATTTTCCTCCAGAAATTGCCGGAAGTTAATCCATCTGTGTATTCTTGAGGTGTTCCACAGTACAGTGGCCTCGTACTCCATGGATTGCAAGATGGATGGAAAGGAGAAAATTTGCGGGCACTTTGGAATCTCTATATGCCTTGGTTACCAAGGTTTTAAAGTTTTAAGGATTTTACTTTAGATTCTTTTTTATTTCTCACCACCTTTTCATGCACTACTACTCAAACTGGGAGTCCCACGGAGGAATCGAAGGCCTGTGGCTATCCAGTTCTGGTGTTCTCGAAAGGAAGCAATCCCACATAGTTCCTAGTGGTTGAGTAAGTGAATGATATAAAAGATCATTCTGATGTTCTTCTGGGGGTTCAAGTGATGGCTTCTGGTAGCTCCGGACAGCTCTCATTTGCATTGAGATCTCCTCCGTGGTTCTGGTTAGCTCTTGTTTTAATTGGTAACCAAGGCATATAGAGATTCCAAAGTGCCCGTAAATTTTCTCCTTTCCATCCATCTTGCAATCCATGGAGTACGAAGCAATTGTACTGTGGAACACCTCAAGAATACACGATGGATTAACTTCCGGCAATTTCTGGAGGGAAATCACAGGAAATGTTTCTTCAAAGGCTGGGTTGGATTCCACCAGGAACGACATCTCCAGAAAAACACTATTCCCTTGCATATTTAGAAGATTTTCTTCAGAAATTCACTAAATACTATCCCAAGGAACTTCACCAAACGCTTTTCTCACTTTTTACAGCAGTGAAACAACAAATTTTCGTGAAAAACAGTCAGAAAAGCAAGAGACTTGGAAATGATGGCAATCTGTCAAAAAATTTTTGATGGAAAATAAAAAAACCCAGTGTGGAGGCATTTTTCTTCAAAAATTCCTTCAAAAATATGAATTTTTCTTTAAAAAATTCTTGAAATAATTCTTGATGAAATCAGCTCCAATGTGTAGACACCTTAACACTACAAAAATGTTATCGTTTGATTCCTGGACTTTTCGAAGCTAGATTCTGAAACTGGTTTGGTTATATTCGAGATCCACTGTGATGTAATCGCCCATTCAGAACCTTAGTCAATAGAAGAGCTTTTCGGAACGAAGTTGGTCTTGATAGCATAGCGCGTTTGGATACTATTGAAGCTGCCGATCTAAGATATGAATAAATATCTGCAAGGTTGTCAGCTCATCGTGAACAACATCGTTCCTTATTTGGTTTTACAAATGATAGGGGAGACTGGGGCAAAAAGTCACAAATCGAAAAATTCAAAATTAAATGTCTTCCAAGGTAAAAAAGATAGCGGATCAAATTTTTTTCTATAGATAGCCTCCATAGACCTTCTTCAATGTCGTAAGTTTCTTAGAATTCGAACAAGGAATTTAGAAAATAAAAAAAAATATTGAAATTTTTAGCCCTATTTTTGAAATATTTTCCTTGCAGAAGATAACAATTATTATCTACTTATTTTCCAAAATTGATGCACTGGAGAATATTTTCTAAATAATTTGGATTTTTGAATACGAATCCACTATCTATTTTAGAATTTCACAAAAGTTCTTTTCTCCAGAAATCCTTTTATTAAAAATGGCCACTTGGGGTAAAAAGTAACAAAAGGTATAGAGCAAAAAGTAACAAAAAAGCGAAGCAATTTTGATGTCTCACGGGAGAAGAAACGTCATTATCATGTCTTCCCGCTTGCTGTTTGCATTGGTCAAACGATTTGCATTCTTTTGTGTGTTTTTTTTCTAAAATAGCTTGAAAAGCGCTTTTCTCGGTTTCTCACTTTTCTCGCAGGGAAAACGGCGTTTTACAAAGGTGTAGATGAATAAATTTTCTATGAAAATATGTCTTCTATGTATTTTTTCAAATTTACGTAAGCCCGTAATGAAGCGAATCAAAATATGATAATACCCAATGTCTGGTACTATTTGCCGCAGCATTTTTGAGAATATTCACAAAATTAACTTTTAGAAATTGGCTCGATTAACGTATTTCCTTACAAAATAGAGGAAAATTACTTTTACAAAATTGTAGATCAGTAAATTTCTTATAAATTGCGCTAATTAGAAATTTTTGAAGCGCTCGAGTAGTTTGTAAAAAAATAAAATATCCGTTTTGTGACTTTTTGCCCCAGTCTCCTCTATCCTTATCAGAAAGCGTTTATTTTACCTAAAATTATCTAACATCATACGCTTTAATATTGTGATTGATCGCAGCCTGCCATATGTGGTAAGCCTAACATTGCTATATGGTTCCTTGCATTCGCATTCTCTTCCCGATTCCTCCGTGGACGGGCTCTCGAAGTGTACATGGCAAATATAACCGGGACAAACATATGCCAGGTCGAATTAGGCGGAACACGGAGGGGATTGTTTCGCTAAATTCGACACACTGAATGAGATGACGATGAACCCACAGAGAGACGGTTTGATTTAAGTGATTTTGATTGAGCCTGTAATCTGCAATGAATATAAATGAGGCCAAGTGAGGATGATGAGCAACCCTTCTTCAGCTCGACCTTTTTTTTGTCTTTATATCTTTTGGTAATTCTTCACAAGGGATGAGGACACTTCCTGGGAAATTATGGGTATCCATCATGCAGATCACGAATTTTCGGAAGACTTTTTCACATGACGGAGGGATCTAACAACAAAGATGTAGCTTCCTAGGGGTCAATATTAATTAACAGTTTTATTGTTAGTTTTTTTGACGTCTTTTCACACATATTAACTGGTTTGTGTGAATTTGATTGTCTATGAGGAACCAAGCCTTCTCTTGAAAGAATCTGTTGTGTTTGGGGCATGATATTGCGGAAAAATAATATTCAATTAATTCCTCAATGTACGAGATCTTTTAATACCGATGGAAGGCGCAAAAATCTATCTAGTGTGTGGTATCTTAGGGAAATGGTAATAAATCATTGATTGACACAATGATGATCGCGCATCGCATGGTGATCTCACTCATCTGCCATTCATTTGAAGGTGAGTGAAAAAAAGGCCATCGTTTAACACAATAGCCCGCAAATGATTATTTTCTGTTTTTATTATTATATTGATCTCTCTCTTTCTCGCACCTCCAAAGAGCCTTCCACTTCTTGTACCAGGCCGTCAACAATTTTCCACTCTCACCTCACCTCATCCCGAGAGCACAAAATAAATGCGTCTGTTGTAATCATTGTCTGACGATCATTGTTCAGTCGCACTCTTATACAAAAGAGGTGGTGTTTGATAAAGATCGTGATTATTAAAAAATGCTGGAAACGTCACACTTCAAAAGTCTGATCGCATTATGTGAAGTGGATTATGATTGTCGGAGAGAATGAAGGAGCGGATCATTGGAATGCCTTCTTCCACGGAAAGTCCACATCAGTTCCTCAAATTGCAGCTCTCTTGGAGTGGCCGAAAGAGCTTAATTTATACAAGATTACATAGAGGATAGTATAGAAGATAGCAAACAGCTTATTGTAAGGATTTTAGGAATTAAGTTAAATTGTGTTTATATTTTGTCATAACCTTGCTCGAAATCCTCCAGCGAAGACCAATACTCAGTTGTTCACATTTTATAGAAGTTGTTTTACCGACATTTCACAGGTGTAGGTGAATGTTGGTATGGTTTGCACATAGTGAACCTTCAAACAACGCAAATTTTCTCTTTGTTTGCAAAGAGCTAGTTCGTCATTCTTTAGCCATAAGATAGATCATTATTATTAAGCTTATGAAACGAGATGAGGAATGGTAGGTCAGCTCTTTGCAAAGAAAGAGAAAATTTGCACCGTTTGAAGGTTGACTCTGTGCGAACCATGCCTACATTCCCCTACAAGGGTTTCAATATTATCACCTATTTACCCTATTTACAATTCTTAATATGTTTCTCCATACCAATGATTCTCGAAATACCATGATTTTGAATACATGCGGGCCATTAAATTTTTTCCGGACAAACTGAATTTTTAACTTAATATGTAAAAAAAAAATAAAAAGTAATTACGGTTTTATTATTTCTAGACATTTAATTTTTAAATAAAATGTCCAGATTTTTAAAAACAAATATCTCAACATATGGAATAGATTGGTAGATAACTTTAATAAAACTGTGAATAATAGAATATGAATGTTCTTTCAGTAATCGGGACCGTAAAGTAAGTTTTTGTTTTTTGTTTTTGTGTTAAAGACCCGAAAATTAGATCCCAACGACTGAATTTTTATTTTTTTTTAATAGAAATTTCAAGAAATATAGTTTCTATATTTTACTTTTATAATCTTAAGAGCTTATATTGAATAGACTTTTTATTGTGCAAAATTCGAGAAATTCTACTGTTATTTTAATCTTCGTGACCCATGCAACCCCTTAAGTAAGTTTGTTTTATTTTAAATTCATAGTTGACATGATTTTTTTCAATTTTTTCAAAAAAAAATTTTGGATTTTATTTTTCAACGCACGTTACTAAGTTCATAAAGTGCGTCCAACGATTTTAAACTTTTTTTTATGTCCGCTACACACTGGAGAAATTTATGTCCATTTTGAAAAGTTTCTTCTAAGCGTAGGAAATTTGTTTCAATATGAAAATAAATTTTTCTAGTGTATAGAGGCCATTAGGCTGCAGTAGATTCAGAGGTATTTTGTTAAAAATAAGTAATTAAAAATGAAATTGGTTAGTAATATGAATAAGACATATAAGACAGTAATACAGATAGGATAGTAATACGGGCTTCAGACCTAAGGCTTAGCCATATGACTTAACTGTTATAATTTCTTATTATAATCAAGACATTTTGAAAAATTTAGCTTAGGATTGGATTATTAAGAATGACCCATTAGATTCTGATAGAGCAATAAAGTTGGTTGTCATTTAGTATCCTCAGACATTCTGGAACTGGGTTAAACCTCTTGTCTGGACTGATTAATATCAATAATATGAAAAATATTGTAGGGAAAGGAAAAATCAAGATGGTTTAAACTATATATAAGAGGAGTCATATGGTTTTACCTTTTCTAACATATATGAATATTATTATTATTTTGGAAGCTTTGAAGCGTTTTGATCAGAATAAACCCATGGATTCTGGTGCGTGAAATGGGTTCATGCTTGATTCAAGATTTGAATCTGCAAAATCTCCGTTCACATTAGTGCACACTAGCACCATATCTCAGTATAATTTCACATTTTTAAGACACCCAGTAGTATGTCCATCGCCGTCTTAGGATTAAGTTAAGGTCCTTTTTGGGTTGATAATTTTGTTATCCATCAAAAGTTGAGTAAGTTGATCATTATATTACTATAGACTATTTTAATGATGTCGTAGACGTAGAGTATTTCAGATTCACGGTAATTTTAACCCATTCAGTCAATGTACTAGAAATACTTGAGATTAAATGTTCATGTTTTGAGATTAGTTTTCTATAGATTAATAGATGAACTTTTTGAAAAGAAATTTTTTTTTATCTATTATGGGGGCGTGGGGAGCCGCCTTCAAACGCGCTTTAACGGACACTGAATTTAAATTCTGTACATTAATTCATTACAAACTCTATTGCTTTAGATAGAATAACTATCCAAGAATACACATTGGCAACCAGAATTCAAATCAGGAAAGAGGATGAAGGCCAATTTTAACAAATACGACGGGATGTCGAATTTTTCGTCCGCCATTTTGAGAAAAAATTTTGCATGACTCCGTGAAACGAGAAAAGAACAACAAAATGTATTCCCATCTCTGTCGGGCTATTTTTTCCAATTTATTGAGGGACTAAAGTAACTAAAAATCCATTCCCGACAAAATTCGAATATCAATTGCCGTTGAATAAATCATCTAAAATCTTTCAATTTGCGTATGATGTATAATACCATGGTAAGGAATGGGTTAATTGATGATGGCGAATAAATATTACAAAAATTCAAGAATCATATTATGGATATTAGCATTGAGAAACATATTCATATTTTTGTAATTTTCAATTCATAAAAGCTCGCAAAAAGCTCACGTTTGCATCGGAATATCTCATTCACTTTTAATCGTTTGGAACACATACTAAAGTTGTGAAAGAGATAATGCAGGGAGAAATAATTGTAACTATTATCACTTTAACAGTCAATGCAATGGAACCATAATTACTTGAAATTTATCTAAACACACCTTCGCTAGTGTAATGAAAGCAAGCTTTTTTATAAGTTCCTAGTTTCCAATTCACTGGTGAAGAGGATGTTACCTATGAGTGGACAAAAAAGATGAGAATAGTCCTCTCAAGCACCTCAGCTAGACAATTCAGTGGGAAATATACCTATGAGTGGACAAAAAAGATGAGAAAAGTCCTCTCAAGCACCTCAGCTAGATAATTCAGTGGGAAATATACCTGGAAATACAGTTTTATCAGTACCCGGTGAGAACGGATCAAAATTTTCCTTATCCGCTGAGAAAAACCACAATTTTCTTTGGAGCACACTTTTTATTCACTTTTCACGTTCAGAGAAAAATTAACGGTAGTAGTAAGCCATTTTGAAATCAGCTGACTTCCGATAACCCGGCGATATTTCATCGATATTCGATTAATCGAACTATTTAAATTGTGGCAGATCGCAACGGGTTCCTCTTATTTTGTACATTTCTCCCCTATTTCAAAATGGCGTTTAAATTGAAAGTTTACAATAATAAATTTAATTCAAAGGAAATTTTACTTGTGTTTTTTTTTTTTTTTCAAAGACATAATCTTGACGATTTAAGATTCATCAACGGGCAATTTGATAAGCTTTGTGATAGGTCGTGTGATTAACTTTCCGCGAACCCTCAATTGTGCCACACGAACTTTACCATCGCTCCCCGGAAACACATCTACCACCAGTCCCAACGGCCACTCCAAACTTGACATGTTCTCAGTCTTCAACAGCACTACATCGCCTTCAGTGAAGTTAGGGGTTTCCTTGTTCCATTTATTGCGTTGTTGTAGTGTGTGAAGGTAGTCATTTTTCCATCTGGTAGTGAGATCATGTTGAAGTTTTGAACACAGTCTCCATCGGTTCAAGTGATCGATGTTCACCACATCTCCAGGATCAACAGGAAGCTGCGTTGGGGCATTTCCAACAAGAAAGTCTCCAGGAGTGAGGCTTCGGGGATCATTGGGGTCGTCCATGAGAGCAATGAGTGGTCTGCTATTAAGCACAGCTTCTATTTGCACAATGATTGTGTTTAATTCCTCATAAGTCAGGCGGACATTTCCAACCACACGCGTGAAGTGAGTCTTGAAGGACTTCACAGCTGCCTCCCACAAACCTCCTTGGTGAGGGGCTCCTGGTGGGTTGAAGTGCCACTGCACATGCAAAGTGGAGGAGAAGTTGGCTAGATCTTGTTGCACATTGTGATTGCGAAGCAAATTCCGAAGCTCCTTTTCACCGCCCACGAAGTTAGTCCCGTTATCGCTATAAATATGCGCGGGAAGCCCTCTTCTAGCAATGAACCTTCTGAATGTTGCAATGAAGGCCGCCGAAGACAACGAAGTGATCAGCTCCAAATGAACTGCTTTAGTGGACATACAAATGAATACCACTACATAGGCCTTTTCAGCAACAGATCCTCTGGGCGATCTCCTGATCAGAATATGACCAGTGAAGTCCATTCCGGTGTGAAGAAAGGGACGCAAAAGTGTAGTTCTGGATGACGGCAAGTCTCCCATTAACTGTTCGGCACATTGAGGCTTTGCTCGTATACACGTAGTACACCGATGAATGATGCTGCGAACCAAATTGCGCCCTTTCAGTGGCCAGAATTTTGCTCTGATGGACGACAGCGTTAGCTGAGGCCCAGCATGCATGAGACGCTGATGCTCTCTTTGAGCAATCCACTCCGAAAGTTTTCCATTTCCGATGAGCGCAGGGTGGCAAGTTTCAAAAGACTGCTCTGAATTTTTCAGGCGACCACCAACACGCAAAATCCCATCATGATCAATGAATGGAGAAAGTTTTCGGATGGGTAATATGATTTTGTTCAGTTGATTTGACTTCAACAATGCCAGCACGTCCTTGAAATGAGATGCCTGATCCCAAGAGACTAGCAACATCTCGTTTGTCCTCAGTTCAGCAACTTGCAGATGATCAGGAATAGCACAAGACGTGCTTCGAGTTACACGTTGACGTCTGGATTTGAAACGTTGAACTCCTCTCAATACCCAAGCCAGTACTCGTGTAGCTTTGACAAATGAGCTGCAATGCAACATTAGGGCTTCATAAATGCTTAGCCATGGTCTTTTTGCAGACACTTCAGAACAAGTCACCATCGTAGGACGAAAGTCAAGATGACTTGTAGGTGAGAATTCGGGTGGCCATTTCGACGGACCCTGAAGAAGCCAACTTGGCCCATGCCACCACATTGAGTTATCCAACAAACTCTTCACCTTGCTTCCACGAGATATCATGTCGGCTGGGTTTTCCGAAGTTTTGACATGTCTCCACTGATGGGAGTGTGATGAACTCAATATCTTGGAAACTTTATTCCTCACAAGCGTGTCCTTTCTTCCATGTGGAGCATATATCCAATGCAAAACCACCATAGAATCAGTCCAGAAGAATGTATTGGGAATTTTTAATGCCTCAGATACTGTACTCATCAACTGCGCGGCTAATTCTGCGCCGCAAAGCTCAGCCTTAGGTATGGTGAGAGTCCTTGTGCAATCATGTTTTCCCTTGATTGGAGTGAGTCTTGATTTAGCCACAAGCAGTCCAGAAGATCTATTACCCTGATTGTCCTCGTAGACAAGATATATTGAAGCACCGTAGGCCATCATGCTTGCATCGCAATAGGCATGCAACTCCATGTGAGAAGGATTCGAAATCGTAGAAATCCACCTCGGAATGCGCAATTGGCTAATATCTGTCAAATCCACGATGAAAGCTTTCCACTCAGTTAGAAGATCATCTGGAATGGGATCATCCCATCCAATAGGCTTGGTCCAAGCTATTTGGATCAACAGCTTTGCAGAAGTTATGATTGGGCCTATTAAGCCACACGGATCAAAGATCCTCGCCACAGTAGACAATAACTGTCGCTTAGTCCAAGTATCCGATTGCAAACTTCCTGATACACGAAATTGGAATGCATCAATGACCGGATTCCACAGTATGCCCAATGTTTTTGCTTCTTCATCCAGTACAAGAGGAGCTTTGGCTTCTGTCGATAGATCTTCTGTTGCAAGAAGTTCAATCCTATTGGAGCGAAATTTGGAGAGTTTCATTGATGCTTCACCAAGTATGGATTGGAGCTGTTGTTTGGCCTCGATGACTTCATCAACTGTTGAGGCTGAAAACAAACAATCATCCACATAGAAATTTTTTCTCAAAATGGAAGCAGCAATGGGGTAAATCTCTTCATATTCTTCCGCTAACTGCATCAGCACTTTAGTAGCTAAATATGGGGATACTGATACTCCAAAGCAAACTGTACGGAATCGGTAATCAACAATTTCTCCCCTGTCCGTCCATAAAAATCTCTGAAAGTCTCTATGTAGAGGGTTTAGGAGCACCTGCAGGTACATCTTTACGATGTCGCAAGTAAGCACAACTTCGTGCATTCTAAATCTCCACAGGATAGACAGAAGTGTAGGCTGGACAGTAGGACAAGCCAACAAGCAATCGTTGAGACTCAATCCAGACTTAGACTTTGAGCTACCGTTAAAAACGATTCGCACCTTGGTAGTGGAAGAGGACTCTCTGATCACACAGTGGTGAGGGAAATAATACGACCGATTCTCCAGTTCCTGGGCAGGGACTCTTTCGATAATATCAAGGGACAAGTACTCCTTGAAGATTGCATCGTACTCCATCATCAACTTAGGACTCTTTTCTAGTCTCTTGGTAAGATAGTTTAACTGCCTGAGTGCCAGCTGACGATTGTTGGTCAAGTTCTGGACATTTTCATTTAATGGCAGCTGCACGACATATCTACCATTGGGATGTCGATAGGTTGTGGCTGAAAAATTACCTTCAACATCCTGATACTCGGAATGAGTTGTGACTTCCTTTGGCACCTCTTCGATCTCCCAAAACTTGCGAATCGTACGTTCAATACTGGTGAGTGTCGTGAGGTGACATGAAGCGTGAGTATGACCGAAGGCAGGGGGACATGGGCCTACGACCAGCCAACCAAATATGCTGTCTTGCAGTAAGGGCAATCCCTCTCCTAGCTTGATTCTATCGGGTTTCATAAGCGACCACGCCAAGCCTCCGCCAATTAAGAGGTCGATCTTTTGAGACTTGAACCACATTGGATCAGCTAAAGTAACATGAGATGGAATTGCAATTTGGCTCATATCAACAGCAAAATTGGGTTGCTCGCCAACTACTTTGGGCATGACAATGCAATGAATTGCTTCAACTTCTTGGGAAGACTCAAAATTACATTGCAGGTTCACCTGCACCTCCTGGTGGCCAGTTTGCATAACGGATCCTACCCCATCAATCATGAAATTAGTACGTTTGGGGACTAATCTTAGCCTCTGACACATGTACGTAGTAATGATATTGATTTGGGAAGCTGGATCTAGCACAGCACGGCAAGATTCGACATAATTGTTTGGCCCTTGGATTCTAACAATTGCGGTTGCAAACAAGACATTGGACTTTACTCCCCCAGATGCCCCGGAACAACTTAGGGTGGCAGATGTGTTAGGAGTAGGTCTATTCCCTTGAGACAAATTTGACATGGTGCCGTCAGGGTTATCTTGATTGTTATTCGACTGAGAATGTGGGACAAACGCGTCATGGAGCAGGTGATTATGTCTTTGATTACATTTTTTGCATAACTGATAAGTGCATGAATCAATTACATGGGATTCGCTCAAACAGTTTAGACAAATTTTCAGATTTTTGACTGTACTTAACCTTTGCTTGGGTTGAAGACCCAGAAATTTCCTACACTTAAACAATTTATGAGGATTAACTTTGCAAAAACTACAATTTTCCTTGACTTTATTCTCAACTACACAAGAAGAAGCTTTTCCTGACTTACTCTTTTGTGTGATTGGGCAGCTCTCAAGGCTCCTGCAGCGTTTCTCAAGAAACTCGTCAAAGTCTGTCCAGGTAGGAATGGAGTCTGGGCACTTTTCACTCCATTGCGTCTGAGTTTGATGATCCAAGTGTTTCAGCGCCAAATGAATCAGCCATGGATCTCTTGATGAAACTCCCAATGCATCCACAGCTTCCAAAGCCTGAGAAGTTGTGGATTGCAGCTTCCGTAGAGCAGTGACATCAGACTTAGTAATGGTGGGCTGATTCAGGAATTTATCCATGAACGCAGAAATGATGATCATCTTGTTGTTGTATCTCTTCTCAAGACGACCCCAAGCGATGGTGTAATTCTCGTCAGTGATTGGGAGACTACCGAAGAGTCCAAGTGCTTCTCCACTTGTAGAATTTCTCAAGTATTGCATCTTTTGGGATTTTGACAGTCTTATATTTTTATCTACAGATGAGATAAAAAGATTTTTGAATGTCATCCATTCGCAATAATCCCCGGAAAAAGTGGGAATTTTGATTGGTTCCAGCTTTGCACTGTGGTCAGAGACATCAAGAATATCGGAGTTCTCGAGCGTTGCTGTCAAATTATTTCGAGAAGCTTCCAGTAAAGTCTCAACTTCCTTCCGTTGATTTTGTAGGAGCTCCTTCAGCTTACTTTCTTCACTCAATCGTTGCAATCTTTGTTCTTGCAGCTGTTGTTGCATCAGTGAGAGCATTTGTTGTACAGTTTGATTCTCAGATGATGTATTCAGCCCTGAAGCTTCACCAGCTGCATTATAACCTCTCTTCTGAGTGGTAATTGCGGCGATTAACTGACTAAGTTCCTGTTCCACCTGAAGACATTCATCCATGAAGGTTAGAAACTCTTCCTGTTCCCTTTCTTTGTCTTCAGGGGCTGCTGAAGCGATAATCTCGGATTGCACAGCCTTAAATTTTCCCTCGATAATCCCGACCATATCTCTCTGTGCTATTAACTCAGTCTCAGCTTGACCATCTTCCAAATTCTCAGGATCTCTCTGGTACTTTTCCACAATCTTCCGGACAGAGGTTAATTGACCTTTGTATGCACGCCTGCTCAATTCCTTGGACGGCATTTTGCTGGCGGGAATCTGCTGCTCCCTCGACGACTCAGACAGGACCAAATGAAGAGGATGTTACCTATGAGTGGACAAAAAAGATGAGAATAGTCCTCTCAAGCACCTCAGCTAGACAATTCAGTGGGAAATATACCTATGAGTGGACAAAAAAGATGAGAAAAGTCCTCTCAAGCACCTCAGCTAGATAATTCAGTGGGAAATATACCTGGAAATACAGTTTTATCAGTACCCGGTGAGAACGGATCAAATGAAGAGGATGTTACCTATGAGTGGACAAAAAAGATGAGAATAGTCCTCTCAAGCACCTCAGCTAGACAATTCAGTGGGAAATATACCTATGAGTGGACAAAAAAGATGAGAAAAGTCCTCTCAAGCACCTCAGCTAGATAATTCAGTGGGAAATATACCTGGAAATACAGTTTTATCAGTACCCGGTGAGAACGGATCAAAATTTTCCTTATCCGCTGAGAAAAACCACAATTTTCTTTGGAGCACACTTTTTATTCACTTTTCACGTTCAGAGAAAAATTAACGGTAGTAGTAAGCCATTTTGAAATCAGCTGACTTCCGATAACCCGGCGATATTTCATCGATATTCGATTAATCGAACTATTTAAATTGTGGCAGATCGCAACGGGTTCCTCTTATTTTGTACAACTGGCATGCAAGTGTCGGGAGAAAGCTGTACAGATGGCGCTCTTAAAATGATTATTTTATGTGGATATTTTCTGAACAAAATGATAAGATTAATTATAAATAAATTTCCAGAATTCTGTGATCCGGGAATTCTTACACATTATAAATTTAATACCGGTTGTGATCCAAAACATTTTTTTAGAGATCGTAGTTTAATTTGTATGAATTTCAGGGGTGACATGATAACTTATTTTCGATACCATCGACTGTCGATTCTGAAAAATTTAAACGATAGCTGCCCTTCTTGTAACTATAGATACTTATTAACAGTCACATTCTTTTAAGAAAGACATAATGAATCACTCAACAGTGCGTAAAAAGTCGTCATTCATTTAATCTAACAGGTATATAGATTTATCGATACTATCGATTCTATAGTATCGAAAAGTTATCATTCCATTCCAGGTTTTAAATTTTTATAGAAGTCCTTTCTATTTCAAAAAATCAATGAGACAGAATAGGAAATGATAAAGCAAGCTTAAAAAAATTTAATAATATCTTAATAGGATACTAGAAGATGATTTGGAGAATGAAATGCTTCTTGGGTGGCCAAACTTTAGCCTAACATGCCAGCAATATTATAAAAGCTTTTTAGTTATGAATTCAAGATCATCCTCAGATTTTCATTTTATAGGGGAAATGCTTCTAATTTTGTCCAGTTTCTTATTTTGGACACTTTGAGGATAACATTGGACACTAAAAATAAATTGATTAAAATGATGGATTTTTATTCCAATACTTGATGAATAATGAATTCTATCTAAATATTTGTTCTTTTTGGAAGATTTTAACACTAAATACGTTAAAATTTGAATATGATTTGAGTTGAAATTGCTTTGTTGAAAATTCAGTGTGAGCAATTGCTTACGAGAAATATGACAGAACTTCGTGGCTTACTTCAGTCTTATTTAGTTTTGGTGAAGTACTAACAAAGTTTGTTCGCTGTTTTTGAGTGATATTATTGAATATTCATTGAATATTGTGTTGATTCACGTTACTGATGATTTGTACATTTGACCTGAAGTGAGATTTGCCTTGTGAATTATATTTTTCGTGTGAAAAATGGGAATTTTTTTAAGACATTCACCAGTGAGGTGATGATTCTTATTTTGGACAGGTGTTTTTCTCACGAAATTTCGTGAAGTTTTAGCTTTTGTGATGACTAGGTTGGACAAATGCCTGGAGAAATGAAGGAGCATCATCTCTACGAAAGAGATGCAGTGAGAAATGCCTTGAAAGGCTCCCGGAAAGGGCAGGGAATGAGCGAATCCGCACGTACTTGGAGTACCGAAGTCAACTCACTTTAATGAATGATATGGAAAGTTTCTGGGCTTCTTGTGACATTCCACGTTTCCCTTACATGACCAGGAAGAGGACTTGATAAGATTGGTTCATAAAATGAAGAACAATGGGCATCCTATTGAGGCGGATTATCTGTCCAAATTTACAGACAAGTTGTAAAAATTAATAACCAAGTTGTCCAAAATAAGAGTCAAATTCACCTCTACATATCAATTCATTTTTAAACGTATTAAAACTAATTTTAGTAAAAATGAGATGATAAATAGCTTGCCAAGTTTCTAAACAATCCTTCTGAAAAGAGAGTAACAAGAAAAGTCAATTAGTATTGAAAATATGGCACTTCAAACTTAGGATATCGATGCTTATATGCAGACTGTCCAAAATTATAAGCACTTCCCCTATCCAGTCTATTTCAGTAAGAAAATATTTATATTTTAAATACATATTGTACCTGCGAGGTCAGTTCCTAATTATACCTGTCGTCTATCAGTGAAGGTGAAGAAAAGGATGTTTTGGTGCTTCATCCAACAGATTCATGAGTCTTTTTCTCACCTCATTTACTTCATTTGACTCCCATCACCCAGAATATCTTTTACCCATTCGGTTAGTGTTCATTAAAATGAATGAACCATCATTTATTCATGTGTATGTATGCTTGGTCGCTATTTGTGGTTGATTTTCAATGGAGACTGAATGTTGATTGTGAGTCAATTGGTTTCAGGTGCGACTTGTGCAATTGAGATGAGAGAGAGCCCCAATGTGTATGCTGAAGAATTTCATACAAAAGCTCCACCACGAAATTGATTGATTGTTGCGCTGATTTGAAATTGAGGCTCATTTTCCACTTGATTCTATTTTAACCAGTTTTGATATAGAGAATTTTTTTTTCAAATTAAGTTTTCGAAATAAAATTCTCTTGTCACTATTTTCTAGTATCGCTGTCTGGGTGGATGGAAAGAGAAGTGGTCTGATATTTTAGTTAATTGTTATATGTTAATAGAGTAGTAAAATGGCCTCAAAAAACCCTGATCTATTCGTATGTAAGATAAACTTCTTTTTTTGTGGAGGTGGAAAGTGAGAAATTCAGACATCATCTTACCCATCCACAAGTCTTTGATCTCAGTGGTACAATGGATGACACATCAACAAACTTGCTACTGGATTTCAAATCAACTGAATTTATGTTAGAGCGTGAATAAGTCCTTCTTGTTTGGACCTTGGGCATCTTCTCGCTAAGGAATTGTCTTTGGCGTCTGAAATGGGGAAGAAATGGAGAGGAGAAAAGGCTCAAAGATTGACAATAACTGAAGATGACAGGGTATTTGAGGAGCAAATTAGCACGTTATGCTCTCTGAGCTGAATTTTCGGTGAATGCGGATGGACAGAGACAGTGAAGAATGCCATACGATGATTACTTGGGCAAATATAATGGCTTCATTGGACTTCCAGCAAACTGTGAAATTTTAAAGCGCATTCTCATCTCGAGACACGCACTAAAAAACTATGAGGCGCTTAAAAATTTAAACTAATTATATTTTTTTAAAAAATAATCTTGTCAAAATAACGTTTAATAACGGATTTTATTTGAATTTATAATCTTGATCAAAATTATTAGCTCTTGAGTGGTTCGAGTGGTTTTTCCTGACCAGAAGGAGGTCCTCGACATGATGCATTCCACAGACTCCCTTTCAATTCCTGACACCTCGCGAATATCTATTGTTGTCCACAAAAGGACTGAACAATGAATTTATTTGGTAGAGTAATTGTTGCACCATTGAAATGCAAATTTATTCCTTTCCACTTACCCATCCAACAATCAAAGTACAAAGGACAAAGGATTAAAATTTGAAACCAACGAAAAATTCATCTCATAATGTGGCATTATTCATTCGCCATCCAAGATTAATTAGACATAGTGAAAAGATTGAAGGCAATGGTTAAAAAGTGTTCGTGCAGATTGAAGCTCTTCACTAAGTCAAAGAAAATTATGGCGTAAAAGCCACTAAAAGCGTGCTTTGCATGTGAAAATGCCAACAATTAGAGAAAAATCCACACTAGAACGTGTAAAATGGTGGAAAATGTCACGAAAAAGAGAAATTTCACACACATAATACTAGTTTTTTTCCTCAGAGGTGATAAAATCTCTTAGTATTCACATGAGAGCTTAAAGCTCACTCGTCAATGAATGAGGGTGTTTACATATAGCATTCTGGGATGTTTTAGAAGAGGGTTTCCCAGCTATATTGCGTAAAAATGAGATTTTTTAATGAATTATTTAAAATTTAGGAAAAACGCGCATTCTGCATTTATTATTCGTGCAGTGATTGAGATAATTGATCGCAAAATAATTAAAATAAATTTTAAATATAATAAAGGAGGGTTGGGCAGTTTACGAATGAATTAAAAGTTATAGTTTAATTAATTTTTACAATATAAAATCAAATTACTAGAATATTTTAAAATTATAAAACACAAAAAATTTAATAGAACAAGGCTTTTCTTACAGAATAAAAAGAAAACATTGCCATTACATTCCTTAAAAATTGCACAACTTTGTAAATTTAGTATATCAATAGAAAGTCGTTTGCTAAGCTACTTTTGAATATTGGAAAAGCATTATATCGCTTTAAAACTTTAAAGTTTCTTTATTACAGCTGTCTTTTTATTGATATTTTAAAATCTTACACAGAAAAAATATTTTGTAAATATTTTGTGAAATCCTATGGAGGACTTACGAAATGCTCGTAAATCATATAGCCCACAAATAAGTTTATAAAATTTTGTGCTTTATTCACAAACATTATTCGTAAAATGATCATTTGACGAAATTTTTTTGTACTTTTACAAACATTTGTTTGTAAATGTTCGTAAACACACAAAAAATTGTTCGTAAACTTTGTCATTTGTTCGTACTTTCTCGTACATTTTTGTCAGACAAACAAAAATTTACGAACAAATGACAAAATTTTACGAACATTTATTTGTGTGTTTACGAACATTTACGAACAAATGTTTGTAAAAGTACAAAAAATGTTCGTCAAATGATCATTTTACGAATAAATGTTTGTGAAAAAAGTACAAAATTTTACGAACTTGTTTGTGAGTTATATAATTCACGAGCATTTCGTAAGTCCTCCATAGGGTTTCACAAACATTTACGAACAATTTTACAAAATATTTTTTTCTCTGTACTTCCTCTTAATACTCCAGACCAGACAGTATAGAATTTTTTTCTGAAAAATTATTAATAAAATTAAATTTACGATTTGTATGCCACTTGAAACACATTTGGAGAGAATTCTGTGTTTTTTGTTTACTTTTAGGCTTTTAAGAATTCTATTTTTGTCTTTCAAAATTTGTAGTAAGAAGAAATACGAAATTAAAGACTTTTATGAACGTGGAGTTACTGTTCGCTAAACTGTCCTTCGTACCTCGTAGTGATTTCGATGTGGCAAAGACATTAATGATCGAGCTCGTAGTTTGATATAATAGATGTAATGGTGCTAATTACATATTTATAGCAAGTTTTAAACCCTCCTCTTACTTTAAAAAAAATCAGAATTGAATGCAAAAGGGCTAGAGTTGCGGCGTTAGGGAAATGTTAGCATGGTTCGCACAGAGTGAACCTTCAAACGACGCAAATTTTCTCTTAAGGTGTCTACACATTATAAGAAATTTCTATCAAAAATGAGCTTCAAGAAGTGTTCTTCAAGAAAATTGCCTACACATTGGTGAGAATTTTTGACAAAAAGATGGATTTTTGAAGAAAATTTGTCTAATGTGTAGACAAATTTCTTCAAAAATCATATCCAATTGAAGGTAATTTCTATCAAGAATTTTTGAAAGAAATTACCCGCTACACATTGGAATAAAATTCATCAAAGTCATTCTTGACAGAATTCTTGAAGGAAACCATCACGGTTCAAGATTGTTTTTCACGATAATTTGTTATTTTCTGCTGGAAAAAGTGAGAAAAGCGTTTGGTAAAGTTCCTTGGGATAGTATTTAGTGAATTTCTGAAGAAAATCTTCTAAATATGCAAGGGAGTAGTATTTTCCGGAGATGTCGTTCCTGGTGGAATCCAACCCAGCCTTTGAAGGAACATTTCCTGTGATTTCCCTCCAGAAATTGCCGGAAGTTAATCCATCTGTGTATTCTTGAGGTGTTCCACAGTACAGTGGCCTCGTACTCCATGGATTGCAAGACGGATGGAAAGGAGAAAATTTACGGGCACTTTGGAATCTCTATATGCCTTGGTTACCAAGGTTTTAAGGTTTTAAGGATTTTACTTTACATTTTTTTTATTTCTCACCATGCACTACTACTCAAACTGGGAGTCCCACGGAGGAATCGAAAGCCTGTGGCTATCCAGTTCTGGTGTTCTCGAAAGGAAGCAATCCCACATAGTTCCTAGTGGTTGAGAAAGTGAATGATATAAAAGATCATTCTGATGTTCTTCTGGGGGTTCAAGTGATGGCTTCTAGTAGCTCCGGACAGCTCTCGTTTGCATTGAGATCTCCTCGGTGGCTCTGGTTAGCTCTTGTTTTAATTGGTAACCAAGGCATATAGAGATTGGAAAGTGCCCGTAAATTTTCTCCTTTCCATCCATCTTACAATCCATGGAGTACGAGGCTACTGTACTGTGGAACACCTCAAGAATACACAGATGGATTAACTTCCGGAAATTTCTGGAGGAAAATCACAGGAAATGTTCCTTCAAAGGCTGGGTTGGATTCCTCCAGGAACGACATCTACAAAAAAACACTATTCCCTTGCATATTTAGAAGATTTTCTTCAGAAATTCACTAAATACTATCCCAAGGAATTTTACCAAACGCTTTTCTCACTTTTCCAGCAGTGAGATAACAAATTTTCTTTGAAAAACTGTCAGAAGAGCAAGAGACTTGAAAATGATGGCAATCTGTCAAAAAATTTTTGATGGAAAATAAAAAAAAACCCAGTGTGGAGGCATTTTTCTTCAAAAATTCCTTCAAAAATATGACTTTTTCTTTAAAAAATTCTTGAAATAATTCTTGATGAAATCAGCTCCAATGTGTAGACACCTTTAGTTTGCAAAGAGCTAGTTCGTCGTTTCTTAACCATAAGATAGATCATTATTAAGCTCATGAAAGCACTTCACAATTTTTTAGTTTTGGGAATAATTTACTGACAAAATTACGACGGGGTCGTAAATACAGGTCATATATGAGGATCTCAGAGCAAAAAAAACTCTATTTTAATACTTAACAGATCTCCCAAAATAGCTTAACAAAATTAATTTTCGGACAAAATCAATTAATTATCGGTTTATAACCGGTTCATTTTTGGGTCATAACCGATTGGAATAGGTTCAGACTCGTCAGATATTCCAAAACCTTTCTAAAGAGCCAGAACGTGACAACATTCGGTGGAGAAATACAGTGGAATGATTCAATGGTATTTTCGTATATAGACAAAATGTTCGTCTAGGTAACCTCTAGAACATTTTTTTTAAAAAATCGCTTATCGTATTTTCGAGAAGTACTAAAAAGACATGATTCTGGTGGAAAGTGTAGGGATAGAGAAATATGAGGGACATGTTAACGTTTCTTCGGCGGACTTATGGTGGGGTTTTCCAACAGTCCCAAGTATCTATCTCTGACCATTTGGTCTCTAGAGCTGCCGGTGGTTGGATGGATTGACGGGCAAATAGTGTGACATCATTTCTCGGAAATCGTCTGACACGAGAGATATAGGCTGGAGAAAAGTAGTCTCTTTGGGAGGTGAAAAAATCGAGAGATTATACATATATCGCCGGCTCCAAAGAAGACTATTGTAAGTCTAAAATGTAAACTTTACAGGAGACAGGTTTAAAGTTTAACAGTTAAAATTTATTTTTATTAATTTTACTGCAATTAGGATACTTTCAGCTTATGAAACTATTTTATCATTCTTACGCATTGAATATCTTCTGATCAACGCTAGTTTGCAGTTATTTACAGTAAAATTGTGTGCAAAAAACTCGATAATTGGACACGGTGATTTTAAGTTTTTTTTCTTATAACTTTTGCGGAAATGTCTTAATCAACATAAAATTTTGTGGGGATGTAGATCTAAGGTTTCTGCATCCAATGATAGCATCTTTTTATATTCTTGTAAGTAGACTTACAATAGTCTTCTTTGGAGCCGACGATATACTGCTCTCTTTGTCGAGTTGGAGTAGTAAAATCAAATTTGAATTTCCGGACATAGGGTAATTGTGTCAAATTTCGGCATAGTTGCATGCAAGCGCCAAAGTCTCAAGTTTGAAATGTTATATTTTTAATAAAAATTGATTTCTTTATTCCTTCTTCTTTAGGAGTGAACCTTGTAAACCATTTATCGTCTTTATTTACTTTAAAATCATTCTTAATACATTTTAAAATTAATAAAAATGTGGACATGGTTTTGGTGCCCTATTTCGGCCACCTTCTTTCTCATAGTTCTTTGTCCTTAGGAAATTCTTTCAATGTATTTTTCACGTCATCTCGTTTGTCGGAACTACATTTTTTGTCATTCTTTTGCATTGTATAATCTCTAGAGTATGTAAAAACTAAAAATTCATGGAAATTCGAGGAACAAAAAAAGGTGGCCGGAATTTCAAGCTGGCCGGAATTTGGCACACTTACCCTAAACTACATTTTATTCTGTAAATGAAAATGACGAGAGTATGTTGATTAGAATTTTTCCTTTCGGAATGATAGATAGATAGATAATTTATTCATCACAATGTTTTAGAAGTACAAATTGTTGATCATGCGTTAGTATGTAGTTTTTTCTTTCTGCGGCCACCGCCGTCTTAGTGTTGATGACCAAACTCCAGAGTGAAAACGGTGGAAAACTCTTTCACAGGTTGTATATGCCAGTCATGAATCAACATGAATAAATAAATCATGGTGTCTACTAAACTCAAACATACATTTTACTCATTTTAATGAGCAGAAAGAAAAGGCAAACAGAAGATGCTGCTCTGTACCATCCGTACTCTCTATTTACATTGTGAGAGAATTGAAAAATGGCTAGCTCTGACTGAGCTGTAAGCCATTAGTGGGCAAGGCCCTAAAGAAAAAAATCGTTTGGTGCAGTAATTAACATAAAAAAATAGATTAGCTTAAATTTATAATTTAGGAACAGACGATTCCATGAAATCCTTGAAAAAAAAATTGAAATCTAAAATTTAAAGGAATTCTTAAAAATAAAAAAAATAAATAAAATAAAATAAAAATTACGAGTGGCAGTGGCGCCAGTGTCTTTAACAAAATTAATTAATTAATAAATCCAAAAGTAAAGAATGATTTAATGACAAAATAAAGAAAAGATATTCAGAGTTCATGATAAGACAGAGGAGAAAAAAAGAAAATACAAATCCACTGAAACAAGGTGGAATCTGCCCTGCGGCATCCCCCCAGATCCACAGAGCCAGACGATCCCGGAGTCGCTCCACCCACCCCCATACATACAGGTCCAAGCTTCACATTTTATTTAACAATAAGGGGAGAGAGACCTCAGTGAAGCCGAGGGAGAGAGACCCCAGCAGGGACCGGAGACGCAGGTGAAGAACTTCATCTCAAGCTCAGCAGAGCAACCCCGTTAGCTGAAGGCCAGAAAAGAATGTATACGAGACTTTCAATTTTAGCCAAACATATGTCAAGGGATTTTATCTGGGGCATAGCGTATAAAGATAGGGGAGACCGGGGTACAATTAGCCAGGGGCAGAAGTAGACAGTGGATTTTTCTCGGTTCCCTTAAAATGTACCTTGAGCAAAGTATTTTTTAATGAAAGTAGGAACACATCCCCATATTCCCAGAAATATTTATAAGTCTGATCCTGTTATCCTACAATTTTTTTTTAATGATCATTTTATTAAAGCAATCTGCACATACAAGAGTGTTTCGTACAATAAGCTTTAGGTGAGAGAAATGAGAATGACGTGGAGGTTAATCTCACGGATCAACCAAAAAAAAAGTATTCCGCTGACTACAACAGCAGAAACAAATCAGAAGGTCTCGTTCTGAGTAGCCTTCTCTCCTACAATTTAGAAGCATTTTTATAAAATGGGTATAAAACTGCAGTTTTGATGTTTCAGTTTTTGGACCAGCATTTGGTTTTCTGAGTTTGTAATCAAGATTTCATAGTTTTACCTCGTTTCTGGTTTCATAAACCTAATTAAAAAATATTTTTCACTTGGATAATAATTATCCAATTTTTTATATAAGATGAAAAACACTAAAACAGCCCTCGGGGCAGTTGTAGCCACTCTTCCGTGGCCGGATAAAACTATCAATGATTTTTCACTAATACATGGATAATTGTTAGATGAAAAAGTACTATTGAGATTCCAAACAATATTGCCATTCGGATGAAAAATTTGTGAAATAGATTTTTTCAGGATATTTTCATCAATTTTGCCGCAATTACAAAAATGTCATAAAAAAGTCGGCTAAAGTCTTTTTCATTAGGTTTAAGTTACATATTTAGTATCAGTGGGCTTCAGTGGATCAATTGAAATAACACTTGGTATTTCCAGTTTTAAAATTTCGTCTGGAAAACTGGTGGCAAATAGCACCCCGAAAGTGGCTAAATCTACCCAGGCCGGGGCAGGTGTAGCCAATGTGTCATACTTTTTTCATTATCCTCTCTAGAAAAAGCCAAGGATTTGAGAGCTCTGAACTATACGGTTCTATATACAGCCAATATCTTAATGCTACTTATGAAACATAAAAACATTAGACAAACTTTATCATTTTTTCACAAATCATGCGAGAAAAAAAAGCTTCATTTGCTGGCTAATTCTACCCCTGTCTCCCCTACATTTCGAAAAATTCCATTCGTAGTATACCCGTAGCATCATTTATCTATCTAACTAAAAAAATTTCAGGAAGTAAAAGATAAATTGAACAACACTTGTGACTACACAGAGAAAAATAGTTGATAATTGAGTTGATAAAAAAGTTGATTTTTCATATAAAATTAATCACCAAGTTAATATATCGAATCCTATGTAAAGTTGGTCAAAAGTTGATTGATTTTATCAACTGTTGGTTTTTCGATATTTTTTCCGATATTATCAACAGATCAATCGACCTTTATCAACTTTTGACCAACTTTACATAGGATCACGTTTTAATCAACAGTTGATTAAAAGTTGATCAAAGGTTGATCAACTTTTAATCGATCAACAGTTGATCAAAAGTTGATCAAAAATTGATCAACTGTTAGTCGATCAACAGTTGATCAAAAGTTGATCAAAGTTGATCATCTGTTAGTCGATCAAAAATTGATCAACTTTTGATCAACTTTTGATCAACTGTCAATCTTCGCATCATCTGAGTAATATTGTAATATTTTACATTAATCGTTCCATTGATTGGAGTGCTGAACCAAGGTTTGGCGCCAAATGATGTTCCTGACGAAATTGACCAATCGAGATATCTGTAAATATACTATATTTCATGATAACAAGTCTTTTTGCGTCGTATTTGCACTGTCAGTATATAAATTATTCATTCAAATTCTATCTCGCCTGAATTATAGCTGTTAACTGTAACAAAATTGATCAACTGTTGATCAAATTTTGATCAACTGTTGATCAAATGTTGATGCCATTAAAAATAAACAATTTTATCAAATATCAGATAACAAAGGAATCCATCGACTCATTAAATTCAGATAGGCTTCATATTAACAACATAGATTCGAATAGGCATAATAGGGAACGTCATACTCAAAAAGTGCTACATTAAATTTTCCTTTAAAGTTTAAGATAAAGCACTTTTAATTATTTCACTGTAAAAGTAGCTGAGCGGAATAAAATAACAATAATTACGCTATGCAACAAATTCACTATTGTTTTTCTGTCTCAGAGGTCTCACATGGTACGTTTGATAAGAGTTGAGTCCCCTGATTAAGAATCTGGTTTTAGTTTTGCTCTATCACTTCTCAATTTTTTTAATTACTTCTTTTATATTTTTTCTGCTTTGCCTTAGATTATTTGTTACATCTCAGGTTCTGCTGAACAGAACTTAAAAGGCGTAGGTTCGTTGGAAAGGTCATTAGTTGTGCTTCAATTTCGATTATTACACAAAACTTTGTAAAACCACTCCTCCACGGTGTAAAATTAGAGTTTCTCTAAAAATTACCACAAAAATAATGGTCTTAAAGTGAGGTTTTAAAAATTTGAATAAACAAAATATTAAAAAAAATCATCAACACCAGGAGATAGGCAACACTTAGAACTACAAATGGCTCCAAATATATGTAAAGTTTGAGGCCCCTATCTCTCATAGTTTCCGAGATAATCGACTTTAAAGATTTTGAGACACTTTTATGCATTTCTCATCCAATTTTCTTAATTTTCAAGTGAAATTTTGCACATATCAAGCCTGAAAGAGGCTCCAAACGGATGTAAAGTTTGAGACCTCTATCTCTCATAGTTTCCGAGATAATCGACTTTAAAGATTTTCAGACACTTTTATGCATTTCTCATCCAATTTTTTTAATTTTCAAGTGAAATTTTGCACATATCAAGCCTGAAAGAGGCTCTAAATGGATGTAAAGTTTGAGGCCTTTATCTCTCATAGTTTCCGAGATAATCGACTTTAAAGATTTTCAGACACTTTTATGGATTTCTCATTAAGTTTTCCTCTTTAATAACGATAATAAGTTATATACGTTTAAGAATTATTAATGGCAATTTGCATTATTTATGTATAAATATCGTTCGAGTTTGCTACAATCCAAATTTGAAATGAAGGAATCGCACCTCTATAAGCTGATCCAAGCTTATCACTGTCTTTTGTGATGCTACCATGCAGCGACTCTTAACCGTTAGAGGGTTAAAAATCGATAACATGGTGATTTTTATATGCTATTTTAATTACTTAGATGTTATTTTATTACTTGGAAATTTGTATAAAGCTTAAACTTATGTGATATAGAAAGTAACACTGACAAGTTCAAAAACTACCCCCTCCGTCCCAAAAAAAGTCGTACGTTTGAGAAAAATTCTTGTCCCAAAAAAAGTCGTACGTTTGGAAGAATATCACTAGGAAGAGACGGTGTAAAGTAGAAATGCTGTGTATTGGAAATATCTTATGTACATACTATCCTCCATGTTCAGTGGTAATATAGAGGTCCACCTACGATTGTAAGATAAGAAAACAATGTCTTAAAAACATCTTTCTTTTGATTATTTTTAGTAAGATTTAAGTACCAAAAGGTTGGAGATAGAAGCTTGGCATCTTCGGCGGCGCCCCCGTAAGTCGACCTTAGGATCATTACCCTACCCCTCATTTACCCCCCCCCCTCCCACCCCTCCAAAAACAATGTTGTTTTTTGGGATTGCTCAAAAACACATAGTGCGATTTTTTTCTGAGGAAGAGAAGGGGCGGGGAAAAACTGGGGACATATTGAAAATCTAAAGGTTGACCTACGGAGGGTGGGGGTAGTCCAAAGATATCAAATCTTTATTTCCAACCATTCAGCACCCATATCACAGAACATAGAAAAAAAGAGCAAGATTGGTTTTATTGCCCTTTTTGTAAATTTAGACCCATTGTTATGGCATAACGAAATGAACTATAAATCCCTTCTTTGGTACACTAAATTTTTAAATGAAATTCTAGTTAAAAACGTTAATTGCAGTACAATTTTCAAAAGTTACATATCGACCGGAGCTCTTCGAAAAAAAAGTGAAAAAATAAATCTTCAAGACACCAGTTCCTTATCTTACCGTGGTAGGTGGACCTCAATATTACTACTGAAGATGGAGAATAGTTCATACGTAAGATATTTACTATTAACAAAAACATTCCGTAAAACAATTCCTTAATCCCTAATTTTTCCCCAAACGTACGACTTTTTTTGGGACGGAGGGAGTAGTATTTTTGTGTTTCTTTTAGTTTTATTTCGGTCTAGTTTTAGATTCATTTCGATGAAATTACGTAATCATGAGGTTAAAGCCGATAATTGTAGGCACAACTTCCAAAGAATAATAAAAAAAATTAAATTTTAATGCAGGGTTTTAATTCACAGTTGTCTATTAATAACTAGTATAGATGTTTATTGCTTACAAAACATGTATTAAATAAGAAATATTTAAAATTATGCAATTAATATGTCATTTTTGTAATAAAATTTGTTTTAAGCTTGAAGTAAAACTGAAATCTATAGATATTAAAGATATTATTTGAGTTATTAACTTGTGTAATATCTAAACATTCTTTATAAAATGGTAAAAATGATTAAAGTTCTAGAGTTGTCAAAAACAAGATAAAAAATACCCTGGGATTTCTAAATTTAAAAAGAAAAAGTCAAAATGTGTGAAATAGTAAAGATTTTGTTTAGTTGGTTAAGTGCTAGATTTTCGCTTGAGCCTCATTTTCGAGGTTAAAAAACAATCTTAGCGAAAAGTTGCACATGGACGAAAATGTAGCTAATTAAATTCTCTATCAAAGTCACAAAACAGTTCTGTTCAGCAGAATCGGAGATATAGGCACCCAAGTATCAAAATATGGCAAAAACGGTTTTGTAGTCCTAAGTGTTGCCTATCGCCTGTTTATTTGCCTATCGCCTGTTTTGTTTATTTTATCTTATTCAAATTTTTAAAACCTCACTTTAAGACCATTATTTTTGTGGTAATTTTTAGAGAAACTCTAATTTTACACCGTGGAGGAGTGGTTTTACAAAGTTTTGTGTAATAATCGAAATTGAAGCACAACTAATGACCTTTCCAACGAACCTACGCCTTTTAAGTTCTGTTCAGCAGAACCTGAGATGTAACAAATAATCTAAGGCAAAGCAGAAAAAATATAAAAGAAGTAATTAAAAAAATTGAGAAGTGATAGAGCAAAACTAAAACCAGATTCTTAATCAGGGGACTCAACTCTTATCAAACGTACCATGTGAGACCTATGAGACAGAAAAACAATAGTGAATTTGTTGCATAGCGTAATTATTGTTATTTTATTCCGCTCAGCTACTTTTACAGTGAAATAATTAAAAGTGCTTTATCTTAAACTTTAAAGGAAAATTTAATGTAGCACTTTTTGAGTATGACGTTCCCTATTATGCCTATTCGAATCTATGTTGTTAATATGAAGCCTATCTGAATTTAATGAGTCGATGGATTCCTTTGTTATCTGATATTTAATAAAATTGTTTATATTTAATGGCATCAACATTTGATCAAAATTTGATCAACAGTTGATCAATTTTGTTACAGTTAACAGCTATAATTCAGGCGAGATAGAATTTGAATGAATAATTTATATACTGACAGTGCAAATACGACACAAAAACACGAAATACAGCATATTTACAGATATGGCCTAATATCAACAGTTGATCAACAGTTGATCAATGTTTGATCAACAGTTGATCAATTTTGTTACAGTTAACAGCTATAATTCAGGCGAGATAGAATTTGAATGAATAATTTATATACTGACAGTGCAAAGACGACACAAAAACACGAAATACAGCATATTTACAGATATGGCCTAATATCAACAGTTGATCAACAGTTGATCAATGTTTGATCAAAAATTGATCAATTTTGTTACAGTTAACAGCTATAATTCAGGCAAAATAGAATTTGAATGAATAATTTATATATTGACAGTGCAAATACGACACAAAAAGACGTGTTATCATGAAATATAGTATATTTACAGATTTCGCAATTGGTCAATTTCGTCAGGAACATCACTTGGCGCCAAAGCTTGGTTCACCACTCCAATCAATGAAACGATTTTGCGAAAGAATTACAGTATTACTCAGATCAACAGTTGATCAACTTTTGATCAACTGTTGGTCGACTAACACATGATCAACTTTTGATCAACTGTTGATCAATTAACAAATGATTAATTTTTGATCACTTTTTGATCAACTGTTGTTGTGGAAATTAGATGGAATCATCTAATTAACTTGAGTATCATGGTAGTATTCAATAAAATTGACAACAAAATTCCAGAAAATCTGTGATGTTTTGGAGAGAGCACGTGGAATCTTTTGACCAACTTGAGTATCGTAGATATGTTCAATGCAATTGACTTCAAAATCACAGAACCTTTAGGATTTTTTGGAGAAAGCAATAATATTAATAATATGTTACTCATCAGTTTTTGTCAAACAGAAACGGAGTTTTTAACTATAATTAATTGTTCAAAACTTTCTTGGTTCTTAAGAATTTACTATTATTCAATTGCTATCGACAGGTGATTATTTAGTTGGTTTTTATATTTGATAGTTAATAGTTGATAAATTTTATACACATTTTGATCATTAAGTTGATTTCAATATTTAATGATCAACGATTGATAGAAATGTATTTAAATTTAATTAACTGTTGGTAAAAAATCTGAAAATCAACTTTTGTGTAATATAATATTATTACTCATCAGATTTTGTCAAATAGAAACGGAACTGTTAACTAATCAATTGTTTTTGAAAATTTTATCAATTCGCTTTAAGAATTTACTATTGCTCAATTGCTATCGACAGGTGATTATTTAGTTGGTTTTTATATTTGATAGTTAATAGTTGATAAATTTTATACACATTTTGATCATTAAGTTGATTTCGATATTTTATGATCAACAGTTGATAGAAATGTATTTAAAACTGATTAACTATTAGTCGAAAAAATCGGAAAATCAACTTTTGTGTAGATAAAATCAACTTTTTTACCAACTTGTTGATCAAACTATCAACTGTTGATAGAAATTACCAACATTTCTATCGACTTACTGATCAATTGTCAAATTAATCAACTATTTTGATTAACAGGGTCGATCTGATTATCAACTATTTTTCTCTGTGTAGGTAGAATTTTAACTAAGAGACTTTTCACTTGGTTACTGTTAAGATTCACTAATAAGCTCATATCCCTCGTTAGTTGATAAAAGTGTTTTACAGAATATTCCTTATTGGGATGCCATCAAGTGTAAATTGAATTCATCAGAGGAAACTCTTTCGATGTCCCCTTATGCAGAGATTTACCTCCATGGAAACCCGGATTATTGCATTTCACCTAACAATATTGAGAAGAATCCCAGTGTGTTCTGATTACGACTGAATTTATAATCCTTCGATTAATGCTCAATATTTCACGCATGATTTTCTATGTTGAAATATACATAGACATTGTTAAGGGAAAATTCATTTGAAGAGGAAAAATGTGCCTAATTATCCACGCTATATGTAAAGAACTCTCGAAAAAAAAATCTCATTGAAAATTTTCCAAATGCATTTTCCGATGGAAGGAAAACTTCTGTTGGTTTGAGGAAAAAAGTTGCATTCAACTTCGAATTGCATTAAATGCATTTTTGAAGAATATTTTTCTATTGTTCCCTGGATTTTCTGATAGAATTGAAGCACTTTTCTGCAATGGAAAAATTCAGGAAATTTTTACTAAGTGGTGAAATTTCTATTTGCATATTTACCTCAATAGGCTAAAAATATTTTTCCGTTGGAGGAGGAAATTTTCTGTATGCCCACCCAAAAATTTTGCAAGTTTGTGGTGAGACGACAGGGACAGATTTTCTTCGTTTGTGATATAACAGAGAGAAGAAAAAGGTAATATAATTCAATTTCAACAAAAGCTATTCGACATTTTGCCAAAACCAAGAAAAGTGAAGGGAAAATGTGAAAAGAATCACAAGTCTGAGGGAGGAAAAATCAGTTTAGTTACTTTTTTTTATAAATTGTTGTGGGTCTATTGATGGAGATTTAATCGGGAAGAATGGCATAAGGTATTGCTGCAGAACAGGGTGATTTCATGACTTGTATGTACAATTTCCCATTGACAGTCATTCTTAGCAGAATAAGGATAAGAATTATGCTTATAGAACCACCCTTTGAAAGGTTCTTGTCCTTCTTGCGGGAATTTTCTTCAATTTTGTATCGTCTCGTGCACAGCGTACGTTTTTCACAGTTTCAATTGTTGTCACAAGTTGAAGTTGAAAATAAACACAATATTCAAGTTTTTCGTATGCACGCAGGGGAAATATGTATATTTTCCATCTCAGAAGGATCTTACGCGAACAGTGCAAGAAGGAAATTTAAGATCATAATAAAATTCATTCCTATTTTGACAATGAAATCCGATTTTATACAAAAATAAATTCTTTGAGTTAAAGTACTACTTTAACTCAAGCTTAGCTTGCCTAGGTCTGCTGGACTAGAATTAAGAGATATTTAGAACGTTAAAAATACATTTATATAGAATTCGATATTATGAAAATGAGTTTAATTTAATAATGTTTAACATAGTTCTTCAAATTGAAACCATTTTTATACCAATTTTATTTAATTTGCAATAAAATTTAGTAATTTACTATTCATAAAGTTCTACTTGATTTAATATTCTGAAATTTTGTGAACTGAAGTAAGGGAAAGTGCCCATGCTCCATACTATTCCAAACTTCGTAATGACTGGATTTTTCCTATGTATCCCAATAAATGTGACTCATCATAACCGTATTTCAAAAACTAGGGCAGTGCTCAGTTTTTAAAATATATTTCGGGGTCACATTTTTTCAGAAACATAGGAATAACTTAGTTATTACGAATCTTGGGATCGTACGAGGTATGGGCGCTTTCCTCTACTTTCGATGAGAAACTTAACTTTTTTTAAACAAAAATATCTTTAGTTTTTTGTACAATTTAAAACATAGTTTTTCCATATTTCTTTTCATTCTTGGAGATTAAGGACACTGTTTTTTGTTATAATAAAATCTGTAGTTTGAGATAAAATCTAATACAGTCAAATGTGCTAATCCGGTCGTTTCGCTATCTGGATCATTTATTACTAAATCACTTAAAATAATATTTTTTATTTATATTTCCGTAATATAGTCACTACAGTAACATAATATAACTATTCAAGTTTGAGAAAAAGCAAAAATAAAAATATTATTTTTCTAGCTGTGATATTTTCGCTAATGACAGATGGTTGATTGAAAATATTTATTGCTTTTTCCTTGTGAAAAAAGTATTTTAAATCCAAAGGTTTAATTAAACCTGAATTAGCGTGAAGGTGAATTAGCGAAAAGGCGACCCAGTTAGTGCATGCTCACTTATTTCAGTATTATCATTATTTTATAAATTTTCTTTAATATTTTTGATAATTTTTTTTATAGTATGTTTCTGAATGAAACAGTGAATAATTCTATGGATTTAGAAGAAGTAAAAAAGAATTTCATCAGTCAAAAAAAATATCATTTAAGTAGTACTCTTCGGAAAACCATCCAGTTACCCCACCTTACTATACTAGTTTCTTTAAACATTTTAAATGTAATTGAAAATAGCAAAACTTCCTTTAGATTACTTAAAGCTCTATTCTCTTACATTTTAAATTATTAAATGTCATTTTGTGTTATGATTTTCATGATAATGCATTTAATGAGATAATCGAAGATCTATAGATTAATAAACCAAAATTTAAACTTCTTTAAGTTTGATTCGCGCTTTAGCCATAGTGCAGAAAAACTTAAATTAAGTTTGATTTAAACGATAAAATATTTAAGCTAAGGTACAATAGATGCGGATGACTTTGATCTGCATCTGTTCGTAAGTTTTTTTTTAAATTTTAATCTTGAAGAACTGTACTCACCGATCAGACATAGTAGATCGAATCGGTAAAGTCCATCCTTATGTTCTAGAAATCAAAAAAAGCTTACGAACAAGAGGGCGTCAAAGTTACCCTCACTTTCGGTATTAAAAATTTTGTGCGCTTTTGTAGGCAGGCAAACACTACTGGTATAAAATGATTTCTGAGATTAAAAAATAAGTGTTAAAGTATCTCATGCTCTGCGAAATGATTGAACTTATGACTTAGATTCTTTACGTCAAAACGGTCAAAACTACTTTCGCGTCATTTATCTATTAATATTATAATTATTAGGTGTGACATAACAACATTCCCTAAACACCGTTATGCAAAATTTAATACCGGACCTCTAGGGATAAGTAGCGAATTAAAATTTAAGTAATTTTTGGATATCGTAAAGCTTTTTCCACTGTGGATTAACAGCGTGAACACCTCTTTAACAGAGAACCCCTATTGACCCTTGTATCAAAATGTCGCAATTTATTTAATGTATATTTAATAAAATGTAAGTAGTATGACATTTTTGTCTCTAACCTACCTTTTCCTTTAAAAAAAGATGTTCAGAATTCATCATTTTAAATCTTACTGAAAGTGTGAATAGGTGTTCCTTTCATCCCATAGTCAATGGTTTGGTTTTATAATTTTGTAACAGAGTGTATATTCTCTAGAAAATCACCCTTAGAATTTTGCGGGTAAGAATGATTTCTATTTACTTTGCATATCACACAATATTTTTTACTAACACTTTCTTTTCTTTCACTTGCAACAAAAGCTGGAGGAGATTTTTTAAAGTGTTTGGTGCAAAAGAGGGTGTAAATCCATTGTGTATAATTTTAATAGAAATTAAAGTTGTATTGATTGTTATGTGAGTTTCTTGTTAACACTCTTTGATTTTACATTGTTGAGCTCACCTCTTTTTACTCTCTCGGTCATTTCACTTGGAATGGAGAATTCCTTTTTGGAACTGGAAGAGACACATTATAGTTTGTGGCGTTGTCTTCATTTACTCTTCTTGTTAAGAGTCAATTTTCTAAATGGTAGCCCAACCGAAGATCCACGTTAAGTGGCTATGTCAACTTTTCATGTGTTTTTCTTCGCCACAGATTTTTTAAGATAGAAATATTTCAAAATTACACATTTACCTTCTATTTGTGGATGGAATAATGCCACTGGTTTCTCTTCTCTTAAATTGAAATATCTAGTTCAGTTTTGTGGAAATTTTTTTTTTGGAGAGCTTTAGGGGTGAGAAAAAGCAATGGTGACTTTTGAAAAAGTCTGACGCTAAGCACGGAACTTCGAAAGAAAGCTTTTTTGTTGTACGTATACAAATAATAATTAATAAATTGAATATTTATTCAAGCAATTTCCTGCATTCTTCTCCAGCGAGATGGACCAAGTTCAATGGAATCTCTCCTCGTCGCCATTCCAACTTCCAGCAGCCAAATGCAGACGGACGACGATGAAGACGTCTTGAGTCAAGTCCGTCGCGTCTGGCGACAAGTTTCTAGGAATGAATGGCAACATACCCCAATGTTTAGTACAACAGAAGTAAAAAAAAATAACACAAATTGTGTACTCCTTAAGTGGCGTCATTGTTCAGGTGGTTACGCTCTTTTTTTCCCCCTGCCTTCCAGCTCTTCGCGAACGACAATGAGGCGCACAGCAAGTCACAATATTGGGGCCTAATTAGACTTGTAATGTGATATATTGTTATGAGTGTAGGCTCAAGTTTTTCTCCTTTTCTTTTGCTTCTGCTTCTTCACGAGAAAGCACTCTCCTCTCGGGAGTCACCTGAATTGCTGCGAAAGGTGTGCGTTTTTTATGGTCTCTTGGCCTTTGTGCTAAGACGGTTTGGGGGAGGAAGAAAGCCATGTTTGCTGTCTGAAGTGTCGAAGAAGTTGCGCGTATTGACATATGTCATTTGCATAGCCACTGAATCACGAAGTCATCTCTTAGCACTCACTATAAGAAAAACTCCTCATTATCCACTTGGGGATTCCATGTCTTTTGTTTCATCATAAGAACTACTCATTGATCTTTCCGAATTACATAATTTTGTGCCATGAAGATCATTTAGATTCTTTGGCGGCATTGCGACTGTTCATGGGAAACACATAATTACTATTTGACTATTTCCGTATTCAAAATTCCGTGTTTTCTTTCTTTTTTTTCATTGTTCAGCTAAATGTCGTCAAAGTATTGGAGTTCAAAGTGAATTATTGACTTCAAATTATGATGTTCCAAAGCATTTGCTCTATTTTGCAAACATTTTGAGTTCAAACTCTTTTTCTTAGGTTATTACACAGAGAAAATAATTAGTAGATGAAGGCTGTCAGGCTTCGCACATACTGTGTCTTCGGACATTACTTTAATTCCTTTAATTCCTTTAATGAATCTGACATATCTATGGCAATGTATTTTAATAGCTAGCCTTATGTCACACATTTCCTGAAAAATAAATCAGATTCATTAAAGGAATATGGGAAAAATATGAAGTGTTCTAAGCCAGAGTGTGTGCAAAACCTGAAAGCCTTCCCCTATTATTTTTTAAATAATTGTATCTCCATTGATAATAATAATTAGAAAGTAGAATTTTTACCGTTTTTTATCGTTATGAGCTTTAAATAATAAGTCATCCTTATTTTAATATAATGTTGTTAAAATAAGAGGGTAATCAAAATCGGAAATTTGTATCGGTACTTCGAAATTCAGATGATCTTAAAGTATGATTCTTTTTAGTTCATTGCGGCATTCCGTAATTATTCGATTTGTGATTCTGTTTGTTTCTGGCTTTGAATTTTGCGAGTTTTCACGACCAATGACCGATCTAGAGGATCTAGATATCGGTCTTGATCATTCGATCAAGGAATATGCTCACTAAAACCGATATTAATAATGATTCCACGGTAGTTTCGACTGACTGAGTTTTGACTGACTGGGGGGGGGGTCCGCTGAATATCCCAAGTCATTATCCTTACTGCTGGCTTCTAGGTTTGGTAACGAACGAACAGACAGACAAATCAGACGGACATATCTTTTGACAGTATTATTAATTATTGGGATATATTCTTTACAATGTAATCATGTTTCAAAGTCGTATATCCCGTTCCCGTGTTGGAAGAATGTGCTAAGTACATTGTAGACCGCCCAGGAGCGCCTTTTTCGCGATGTGGATGCTTCTTTCGTGGCCCCAAAATTTTTGGGCAGAGGCGGTGCATTAGGATAAGGGCTCATTATTTTGTACAGGGTGCTCATAAACATCTATGTTCCAAGTCTGAAATGCGATATTTTCAATACCAATTGACTTTTTTTTGTTACTATCTTTCCAGAAGGGGTTTTTAGAAACTTGGCAAGGGTTTATTGTCTTTGTTTTTACTAAAATTAATCTCAATACGTTTAAAAATGAATTGATATGTAGAAGTGAATTTGACTCGAATTTTGGACACCTTGGCTATAATTTTGGACAACTTGGCTGTAAATTTGGAGAGTTAATCCGCCTCAATAGGATGCCCATTGTTCAC
Source organism: Phlebotomus papatasi (assembly GCF_024763615.1). Lineage (NCBI taxonomy): Eukaryota > Metazoa > Arthropoda > Insecta > Diptera > Psychodidae > Phlebotomus > Phlebotomus papatasi. The sequence continues at coordinate 32,053,377 of NC_077223.1, read as the reverse complement.
CATTTCAACAAGCTATCTTACCATGTCCTCTTCCTGTTTATGTAAGTGAAACGTAGAATGTCACAAGAAGCCCGGAAACTTTCCATATCATTCATTAAAGTGAGTTGATTTCGGTACTTCAAGTACGCTCGGATTTGTACATTCCTTGGCCTTTCCGGGGGCCTTTCAAGGCTTTTCTCACTACATCTCGTTCGTAGAGATGATACTTTTTTTGTTTCTCCAGGCATTTATACTACCTAGTCATCACAAAAGATAAACCATCACGAAATTTGGAGAAAAAAAAACACCTGTCCAAAATAAGGAGTATCACATCACTGGTGAATCTCTTAGAAAATTTCCCATTTTTCACACGAAAAACGTGATTCACAAGGCAAATCTTACTTCAGGTCAAGTGTACAAATCACCACTAACGTGAATCAACACAATATTCAATGAATATTTAATAATATCACTTAAGAACAGCTAAGGAAAATTGTTAGTACTTCACCACAACTAAGGGCAGAATCACATTGACAGTAAAATGCTCACCGTCACCGTCAAAGCCCTCACCGTATTTCGTTGATTTACGCATTTTCATTGCAATTCTTACGCAAATTTTCCATTACGATATTACCTTGTCTCATACTCGGTGGCACTAGGTGAAAATAGTATAAGAAAATTGAATAAATAAAGCGAAAATGCGATAAACGGTAAGCAAAACAAAAAGATGTAGGATTTTTTGCTACAGTTTTTCGTACAGTTTTTTTGCTCACCGTTTATCGCATTTTCGTTTTATTTCTCCAATTTTCTTATATTATTTTCACCTAGTGCCACCGAGTATGAGATAATGTAACACGGTAATTGAGAATTTGCGTAAAAATTACAATTAAAATGCGTAAATCAACGAAATACGGTGAGGGCTTTGACGGTGACGGTGAGCATTTTACTGTCAATGTGATTCTGCTCTAAATAAGACTGAAGTAAACACGAAGTTCTGTCATATTTCTCGTAAACAATTGTTCACATAGAAATTTCAACAAAGAAATTTTAACTCAAATCATATTCAAAATTGAATTCATTTAGTGTTAAAATCTTCGAAAAAGAACAAATATTAAGATAGAATTCATTATTCATCAAATATTGGATTAAAAATCCATAATTTTAATCAATTTATTTATAGTGTCCAATTTTATCATCAAAGTGTCCAAATTTAGAAACTGTCCAAAATTATGAGCTCTTACCCTATGTTACGTTTTATCACAGTAAAAATATCTTTCTCTGACATTCAGTTGCTTGCACCGGGCGGGACTCGAACTCACAGGTGTAAGAGTCGATTTCAGAGGTCTCACTGCCCAAGTGCCAACGGTCTTGCCTATTGCGCCACTGAGATCCCCGAATTTTGACATCATTTCTTAGAAATCTTCTGAAAAGCGAAAATGTTAAAACAAGAACTCAGGGGTTCGAAAATCGGTGGATTTTGAGTAGTAAAAAATTCCTACAATGCAAAATCGACAAAATTTACACACATAGATACAGTAATACATTTTCTATGGCAGTCAGAGTTGGTGATTAGTGAGGGATGAATAGAAAAGGAGTTGAAATACGCGTCAAAAATCCACCCCAATTTCATACTTTTTTCCACATATAAATCTTTTAATTGAATTCATATGCTCTCTCAAATGGAGAACATTTTTTTATCCAACATACTTGGTCTCTAAATAATTGTCCTCGAGTGTTTATTCACTCTGAAACATTTTACGTGCAGCATTCACGTCCGTGGCAATTGAACTCTTACCCTTTTTATATATAAGGGCATTTTTCCCTATATACACTCTCTCATATTGCAGTAATGTCCAATGAATGGTATGAGGTGACTTTGAGTATGTGGATTGGCATTGAAAGAATTTAGAGAATGGAATTTTCTGTTAAAAACTTGGTTTAAAAAGTTACTTTTATTTTTCTATGAGTGTCTAAAAACATTTGAGGGAATGTTATACTCTTAACTGAAATTCTTTACAATCTCGTTTTTTAATGGTGGGTGGATGAATTAATTTAACACTAATTGGCGGTGGATTTTGGGGTTAGGAAAGGGTTAAAGAGGATCCCAGAAGGGAAAATGAGTTAGGACATTTTACCCTTCTGCGATAATCAAATTTATCTGTTAAATCTGTCTTCCTCCCCTTTCTGTAATAGAATTTTTTTGCGTCATTGGGGTAGTGGTATAGATGGGATGTTGATATAAAATGTTTAAATGAAACCCAATTCCTTGCTGGAGGACTCGTTTTTGGCTTCTGTGATAGAGTAGGGTGAGCTGCAGGATAATTCGAAGCATATTGTGACAGTGCAAGGGTGGCAAAATAATAACATAATCCTACGTTTAACAATAAACAAGAGAGGGTGGCAACGAGATGCTGTGTGTGTTTGCGATAAATTGAATAAATTCAACAATGATATGAATATTTTAGCATGAGGCACGCCTTGGTGTGATGAAATAAAATTTATAATTGAACAAACAATCACGACAAAAGAGTCTTATTTTTTCTCTGACATCAACCACACACCAAAACAATTGGATGGGAATTCTTTGTTATTTTCGACTGGGGTCATCATTTGACTGGAAATTGTGGTTATCATCTTTTGTCACTGATTCTTGCTCGAGAAAGTGATTCAGTCCACGTTACGATTATAACAAAAAAAGGGTCACACAATGGATCCTCGAAATGTAAGCGAAATTAAATTTGGCTAGGAAATTGCAAGTTAGGCATTTTGTAAACTCACCAAGTGAGCTCGTCTCATTAAGTTATTCTATATGTGGATAAAATGGTGGATTCCCTTAGAAGATTCACTACAATCAGTTCATGAGTAGAAATTAATTTGCAGTGATTTTTTGCTTGGAAAAATCAATTGATTTCTCGAAACCTTACTCTTGAAAAAATCTGCGAAAGTGAATATAGGGGAGGTTTTTCAGGCTTCGCACATATTCTGGCTTCAAACACCTTATATTTTTCCCATATTCGTTTATTGAATCTAACTTAGGGGCAGTGTTAAGTCACACAGTTTATGAAGAAGGTCAGATTCGAATACGGAAAAATACGAAGTGTATGAAGCCAGAGTATGTGCGAAGCCTGAAAGACTTCACCTGTTTCACTGCAAGAGGAATTTTTAGCAAAAAATTAAGTGAATATTCCCGGCCACCCAGAAGATATTAGACATGGAATGTTCATATTTTGAAATTAGATCCTTATAAATTGATAAATGATTATTGTAAAAATAAAAGAAAAGAAGTCTATTAAGGGAGCCCGGCTGTGTCATCAAAAACACGCTTCACAACTTTAATAATACAACTGAATATGAAAAAAAAATTGTCATCTACAATTCGAATCAGGAAAGTGAATGAAGGAAAATATCAAAATCGATACATTATCAAACTGTTCGAGTGTAGTTTTGTGCAAAAAAAAACATCCATGACTTTTGGCGAAGCGAGAACACGGTTACAAGATATATCTAAATGATATTGAACATGACCAAAATGGGAATTCTCCAGAATTTGACATGGGAATACAGATAACTTTCCTAAACACAGAATTTTTTAAATTAATATAGGAGAAACGGGGCACCACCAAAAACAGGGTAGCAGAAAACACTGATTTTTATTTCTAAACTACTTGGACTATCTCGACCATTTCTTTAATGGACAAGCATCCCTATAGTGCCTATAAATTCCTATAGGCCTTCTCCTCAGAAGTAGAGTATCTGATAAAAATCACAGTGTTTGGTGCAGGGGCCTCTCGACATTTCATTTTTCCATACGTTTTTGCATAAAAGCCCTGAAGACTATTGGCAAGTTTTTTCCTAAAGAGAATTGACTTATCAGTCTGATATATTCCGAAATCGTGCATTAAAAGCTATCTAAAAATACATATTTCATAGTGCTCGCCGAAATAATACAAGAACTACGAGCAAATTTGTTTAAGTCGCAGTGAAATAGCTGCTAAATTTTTACAAGGAAAAGTGAAAAATAGCTTCACTTTTTATTAGGCTTGATGGGCCCCTGATTTGGTGCTACCCCGTGTTTGGTGGTGCCCCAGTTTCCCTTATAGGAGAAACTGGGGCACCTCCGAACATGGGGTAGCTCCGAACAGTGACTTTTATTTCTAAACTGCATGGATTATGATGATCATTTATGCAGCGGATAAGCATCCCTATAGCTGGGGTGCGCAAGAACCGTTTGAAACCGAACAAACGTCAAAATAAGTTTATTCAGGTAGCGTTTTGACTATTAGCGTACAAGTTTCATTTGACGTTTGTAGGGTTTCAAACGGTTCTTGCATCCCTCTGCCCTATGGTATCTATGAATTCGTATACATACAGGTCTCATACTCTGAAGTCTAATATCTATTTAGGAAATCACAATATTCGGTGCTATCCCATGTTCGGTAGTGCCCCAGTTCCTTCTAATGTATGTTACTGTCTTATTATCAGATTTTTTTTGCGCTACAGATAAATCAAAATTCCATTCATATTGATAAGTTTTAATTGAAAATATTCCCATATAAATTAGTTTATGAATTAAGTTATTCTATCCTACCATTTAAATGACGCAGAACATGTTCTGTTGCTCGAACGGCAAATGATCTACTTTATGGTATCTTTTAGCTTCCGTTTTCTGAATTTAATTAGCTAGTAATTGTAATGTTTTTCGAAGACTATAGAGTGGTGTTATATATATTATCAGGAGTATAGTAAAAAATAAAGAGAAGTTCAAGGATTATCCACTAGATTCTTCAAGAAGATTTTTTTCATTGAAGAATTCAATTAATAATTTCTACTAAGATTTTTTTCTTTTTCAATTTTGAACTAATTTTCGAAATTCTTTCTTCTGCTGACTGTACAAAGTCTCTTACCTTTCAGCAAAATTATCTGATGAGAGTGTGGCAAACCCTTTTCCTGAAACCCTATAACTATATACGTTTAAAATTGTGTGAAGGTGTGTTTCCCGATAGAAATCAAAATATATTTAATTTAATACATTTGGAAAACGAGTCTTTTGGTCGAATGAATGAAGAGAAAATAACAAGTGAGATATTGTGTGGAATTGAAGATTTAATTTCCTGAATCAAATGAAATGAAACCAATTCAGTGTCGTATGAGAGAGAACTCCGGCACCAAATGGTGACAATAGATGCGATTGTTATATTACATGAAATGCGAAAATTTATACTTTTGCGCTCTGTCAATGGGTGCAAAATGAACTGAAGCACGCAATTTTGCTCAAAATTTCACAATACTGGAGGAATTTTCAATTGATTTTGTATTATCAGGTGAAGAGGGAATTGTAGTGGGTGTTTTGAATTAATGAAATTGGCCATTTTATTGTCTTTATTCATTTGTCTGTGTCTAGTTTTTTATATCAGTCGTGCGCAGTTTCACTATGTACTGAAGTGGATATGGGAAATTAATCAAGCTTAATGGAACTGTTTTACAGCACTTTTGATAGCTAATAATACCTCCTGAAATTTTCGAGACAATTCATTGGTTGTATTCTAAGAGATCAATAGAGAAAATCAAGCTTAACTTAAAACTATAAAAAGTGAGGAATGGATTGTAATAAAGAAAGATCTAATTTAATTTATCATATCCTGGTGCAGATATAGGGGAAACTGGGGCAGTAGTATACATGGGGTGGTTGTACACACTGCGTTTTTCAATTAGATATTGGACTGCATAGGGCGAGAGACCTATATAAATTGATAGATCCTATTGGGAGAAATTTAAAGAATGGTAGAGATAAGTCCAAGTAGTGTAGACTGGACTGTGGTTCGGGAGGGGAATTCTGTAACGCTTTGGCAATGCCATATGACAAATTATGTTCGAATCTTAGGAGAGCTTTTTCGAAAATGCGATTCTGTAGCCGTGACATTGCCATTTCAGCTCACGTGGCATTGTCAGAAGTCACATATTTGAGATTTCTGGCAATTCAAATGACAATAAATTTTGTTAAATAAATCCAACAAGACGTACTGTATTTTCATAAAATCATCAAGTAAAGGGATTTTATTAAAAATTCAATGAATTGCATTTTCGAACTCATATGATATGACAAAAAAAGCTCGAATGGCATTGTCAGGTTTCGTGACAATGTTACGAAAATTACAGAATTCCCCTACAGCTCATTGATTAAAGCACAAGGGGTAGATAACCATGCCAATCACGGTTCACTGATGCGCCGATATGCCGATATTTTGTAAAAATTGCTACTGAACTTCTACAGAATTTTCACAGAAAGTCCGCGGAACTTCCATGGAATTTCCAAGGAACTTCCACGGATTTTCCTTGGAACTTCCACGGAAATTTTTGCTATACTTATTTTTATTATATGTTTAATTATATTTTGCTATTTATTTGTTTATTTATGAAAATTACTCGCTACTTAAGATTGTGAGACCTTCAAAAACTGGGTTAAACCTCTAGTCTGAAGAGCGCTTTAGCTTCACAATTAGTTTGTCGAGCTAAATTATATCATGGTAAAGTCCAATAATAAATGAAATATTAAAGCGTCGGTTTATACACTGAGAGAAATCCGAAAAAGTTAAAATAAAATTCCAGAAATGTTAATTTTACCCTGAATTATTGATCCGAAATCAGTGTAAATATTATGCTTTTTAGGTGTATTATAGGTTAAAGTTACCCTTTTTCATGTTAATTTTACACTTAAAAAGGTGTAAAATTAACATTAAAAAATGTTGATATATTTTTACACCTAAAAAGTGTTGAAGTTACGAGGAAAAAAGTTAATCGCATCCCTTTTTTCTCAGGGATAGTAAAGTCCAGAAATAAATGAAATATTAAAGCGTCGGTTCATAACGGTTTCTTAACTTTAAAAATATACTTTGCGAAACGCTGGATTTTTGTAAAAGTTTTTGTGAATAATTTACCTTATCAGTTATATTTTCAACATTTAAAAATTAATATGTATATAATATATTAAGTGAAATTTTCTAGTACGAGCGTTCTGCAAAGCTTAGGCTCTTTGTCATCTAAATGCAATAACGTTTTTTTTTAATACCAAATTGAATAATATTTTTGGTGACGGTTTGATTTCACATATCTACAAGCAATTTGAACTTGCTGACTGTCTTTCGCAATAATGTGCCGAAAGGTGAACAAACATCACGTCATTTTGCAATTGTGCCTCAAGTCTTCTATAAAGGTCTTTTATGAGTGTCTTTCGTCTCTGAAATTGATTAATTATTCGATACATTTTTTTCTTTTACTAAGGTTTCTATTCATATGGGATTTCTCTTTGATTTCCAAGACATGCATGGCGTCAAAAAGTCTCTCAAATTGCAAAGGAAAGACAATTGGGCTTTTTTTGGGGTCATATTACCCTCGAGAAAGTGTGACAGAATTGCTTAAGAGAGAATTTTCCACTTGAAAATGATTTTCAATTGTTGGACCAGAATGGCAAAAGAGGAATCTAACACCACTCCAAATCTCTGTTATATGCTTGTTAGTCATTAATCTTGTGAGATTTTCATCCCTTCGGCAAATTGTCGTTTCTCTCCTCGAATTATGGTGGTGTCCCATCATCAAATTATTTGCACATGCATATGAGAATTATCCCTCGGGATGGATTTTTTTTTATTGTCCTACTCGAGGAGGACTCTTGTTTGTGGGGGAAAACACAGCAAATGAGAGGATGCAACAATGGGTGACTGATTATTGTACAGAGATTTGGTCTTTTTATCTCTTCTTTCCCCATTGTCACAGGGTAATATTTATTAATTTTATGATTAATGACCCCGTGGGATTTTCCCTATTTTGTGAGGAAAAAGGAAGGAGATGTTTACTTTTGCAGTGGAGACGCCAAGTAGGATACAGTGGGGCAGTTTCGGATATAAATTTCGAATAGGAATTGAAAAGTATTTAAAAGAAATGCGACAAGCAGTAAAAATGATTATTAGGGAAACAGTGGTAAATTTCGGACAAATTGCATAATATTGTACTATTGGAAAATTGGTACAGTTCCCGTAAATCACGCTAGCTGCTGTAGCGTTTAGGATTAATATTTGAATTTTATTGGTTTGTGATAAGAAACACAATTCCATGTGAACGTGTGTGTATATCTAAAAGCGGAGGCAGCCACAATTCAGAAAGTCAAAATCCCTAAAGCCAAAATCCCGAAAGCTAAAATCCCGAAAGCCAAAATATTAAATGTTCAAGATCCTGAAGGAGATGAAATTATATGGAGGATAATGTGTAGAATAATTTCCCAAGACACAGAAAATTCCCATTGCCTTCAGAAAGTGCGGATGCAGTCGTGGGAGTAGCTCACTGAGAGAAATCCGAAAAAGTTAGAATAACACTCCGGAAATGTTAATTTTACCCTGCAATATTGATCCGAAATCGGTGTAAATGTTATGCTTTTCAGGTGTATTACGGGTTAAAGTTACCCCTTTTCATGTTAATTTTACACTTAAAAAGGTCTAAAATTAACATTAAAAAATATTGATATATTTTTACACCTAAAAAGTGTTAAAGTTACGAGGAAAAAAGGTTAATCGCACTACCTTTTTCTCGCAGTGGACACTTTTAAGAATTTGGGATTTTGGCTTTCGGGATTTTGACCGGGACCCGTCTAAAAGTAGGGGAAAGCGCGCTACCTTCGAACGATTTTTGCTTCGCACAAATAGTTTTTTTTTTCAATGTTTTATAAATGAATCTGGTCCATTATAATATTATATTTTAATAGCTAGTACAATGCTTCAAATTTTCAGAAAAGAGCTATGGGTGAAATCCATGAGGAACATAGAGAAAAAAATGAATTGACCGAAGCTTGATTCGTTCGAAGGTAGCGCACTTTCCCCTACTCCATTATGAAGCAAATGTCTATCAAAATGGGGGTAGTTTCCGTATAAAATTGTTTCAGAAACTGTCTTTCATAATCTTTCAGAAATTAAAATAAGTTTGATGACCATGTCCATTACAATTAATTCTTTCTGAATTGCGAGAATGGCATAAAAAGATAGTAACCTACACTGAGGGAAATGGATCTGGGAGCCGGGGTTAGAAAAAGGGGTTGAATATGCACCATGGCAATCGGGGTTTAGATTCACACCAAAAAAGGAAGAAAAAAGTGAAACCCACACCAACTTTGCTTAACAAAAATTAACTCTGCCGAGTGTTAATTCTACACTGTTCATACAATTCGTGTAAAAGCACGTAAAAATTAAGTTTTCGTCATCCAGGATAGACACAAATACATTTCGTATCAATTTAATATATTTTTATTTCATTATAGTGTGCAAAAAGCATGAAAAAATATATTATTTAGGGAAATAATTCGTTATAGAAGATTTAAAACTCGTCGAGTGTTAAATTTACACCTCTAGCAACAAGGGCAAGAAAATGCAATATGAGTGTGAAAATTACACCTTAATAGTGTTTTTTGAACACCTCCTTGGTGTTGTAGAACAAAAAGACGCTTTTAATTTTGCGCATTCCTCATTTGGCTTCAGTATTTTAACAGCGTCCATTAGAAACAGTACCACGTGCGTGCGTGTGCTCGTGCATATTTTCATTAAAAAAAATGTGGAATAGTTTATATTTCTGCATGAAAAAAACGGTAAGTATGCAGATTTCTTTCAAATATTGTGAAAAAAGTGAGATAATTGCTAGAAAAACCAAAAAATATCTGGTTTTTTAGTGAAATTGTTGTAAACAAATGCTGTGCCTCTTGTATATTTCTTAAATTTATTTTACTGATAAATTTTTTCGCAACTATTGCGTAATTACGTTTTTAATCCCGTTCTGCGGTTAAAAGCTAAAGAGCGAGGATAAAATTATGAAATAAAATAGCACTTGTAGTGACTGAATTATCTAAGAAAAGCTGCTATTGAAAATATTATTACAAGTAGCACAGCATCTTAATGATACATGTCTTCTTTGATTTTTTGTCACTGATTATGAGTTCATAAATTTTATGACTTTATTGATAGATTCGGCGAGAAAACTCTGTTTGAGATGATTTTTTATCACGGAAATTGGTGATACTCCAACTACAAATGATGCACACAACGAGATAACATAATCAACGGAAATTCTTTGGGCCATCTGCGACGGTGGTGGGGCAAACCTGACCCTAGCTGAGAAAATTCTCTTGGGTATGTGATATTAGGTGAGATTCTTAACAATCTCACCTACTATAATCCTAACAAAATTTCATGTCGTCCGATCGCGCTCAAACTTGGCCAAAATGTGTTTCGCCACTTCCTGATCACGAATATATGGGGGGCTAAGTTACGTTCCCGGCCGGCCGGCCGGCCGGCCGTCCGGCCGCTCTTTGGAGCTTAATAGCTCCTAAACTAAAAAAGATATCGACTTGCGGTTTTCGGCAAAGGTTAAATATCGTATGAAAATTGCAACATGGTGCATTGACCCCCCACCCCCCACCCCTCCTTCCGCCATTTTGAAGACCCCCCTTTTTTTGTTTTCTCAATAGCTCCGCCCCTATGGCATCGAGCGGGCTCAAATTTTAGTATGTTATAGCTGGGCCTTAGAGCTTTCCATCAGTACCAAACTTAAGGTCCCCCGACCCCCCTGACCCGAGCTATAAGGGTCCAAAAAAAATTTCTTAAAATGGCCATAACTCCGGTTCTAATTATCAGAATTTAAAAAATGAGGGCTTTTTGGAAAGCTCTCGTGAAATGCCACTCCCCCTTCTAACAGCGCTAGTTCATAAAACCACCGCTAGGGGCGCTATTATTAAAAAGAAAATTTTTAAATCTTTAAAGTTAAATAACTCAAAAATTCCTTATGCAATCGGGCTGAAATTTTAGTATGTTGTAGCCGTTGATTATACCTATCAAACAAAAAAAACCTTAAGTCGATCCATAACCCCTGACCCGAGCTATAAGGGGTCAAAGTTCGCACATTGACCGGCCTCTATCTCCGGTTCTAATTAACATAGCGACATAAATTTTACCTTTTTGGTTTCGTCTCGATGAGCACTTTCAGATGGAAGTTCAAAAAGTCACCACAGGTGGCGCTGTGATAGCGTCAAAATTCATCGAAATTCAAAGACATTTTTCTCAAAAACGGCATTGTGCAAGTTAATGAAATTTTAGTATGTTGTAGTCCAGTCTAGGACGTTTCCAAAATGGTGCGTATGTGCGCTGTGGTTTCAATGGAACCGGAGATATGAGGGGTCAAAGTTCGCAAAATTCAAAAAATCATATCTCCGGTTCTATGTGACCGATTTTGATGAATGAGGGCTTAAACGAAAGATCTCACCAAATGCTACAACTTTCTAGAATATTTGAACTTCGTGGGACCAACACCAGGGGCGCCACAGTCGAAAAACCAATTTCAATATCACATAACCTCAATTATCTCGACTGTCGCTGAACCGATTGTGATGATTACTTCGACATAATTGTAGAGCACATTTGTCTCTACATTTCGTCCATACATCATTTTCCACTCAGACTACGCGATCACTCCGATTTTGCCGTTTAAGTGTGAAAAAATTGATTTTTCCCATAATAACGCTTTGAAATCACTCAGATGCCAATTTGACTGCCTCTACTCCACCAAGACACTTAAAATAGGGTTTTAAATGGAAAGTCCCACAAAATACAACAATTCTTTCATATAGTTGAAGTTCAACAAATGACTACTTGGGGCACTCTGGATGAAAAAACGAGTTAAGAAACAAAAAACCTCGCTTATCTTGGCTTCTGAGTAATCGATGAGATCATGTTCTATGGGAAAATTATAGAGAACATTCTGGTCTACATTTCACCCATATATCACTTTTCTGTCAGTTCATCCAAATCCTTGATATTTTGGTTTAAATACAAAATTTGTATAATTTCACGAATTTTATTCACGATAACTGAATGGCGTCTCCCAACTTCAGCTCTAAATCGAATTTGCATGCACTCCGAGTTAGCTCACGTTAAGAATCTCACCTACATAAGCCGGTTAGGATTATCTGTCCCTTTTTTATTAAAATTTTACTATTTATTGTTTGGAATTGTTTTTTTTGTGCTTCTTATATGAGTGTTAGATTTCATTTCTCAATCATTTTATTAGCAAATTATAAAATCTATAAAATTCTTATTCAATTCTAACTAAGAATGACATTTATGAAAAACAGTCAGATAGTCAAGAATTAAAGTAATTAAATATTCTGATAATTAATTAATTCTGAGAAATGTCTGTCCGTCCGGCTGTCTCCAGCTCGAAAGCCCCAAATGGAAAGAGATAGAGATTTGGGACCCACGGGGGACCCCAACTCCATATAAGTCGACCCTGGGACCATTAATATGCTCCTCATTTCCCATCACCCCTACCCTTCCCACAAAACCTTTTTATTGCGAGTTGCTCAATAACAAGTGCGATTTTTTTCATTTTTGGATATAAGGATCATCTAGGAAGACACTTTGGAAATACGGTAGAATCATTTTTAATATCGGTTTCTCAAGATTAAAAGTTAAAAATGCTCTTGAAAGCGTGTTTCTCTTCCGAATGGTATCATGTTTGGAACCGTTGGGTAAACTGATTACAATTGATTTTGAACCGGTAATGAACCAGTTCATAACTGATAGCTAATTATTATGCAAAATTCAATTACATTTCTCGTAAGTTATTTCGTGTAATGTTTTGAGTGATTTATGAATCGGTTCAAATGTGAACCGGTACACGGTAAATGATGCGAAAGTACTTTTGAGGTATAACATTCAAGTCACAAGTTCGAGAATTTCGTAAACCCTGGGACCCCTGGGACGCATTGCCACCCGTTTTTAGTTTAAAATAGAATGTGATTTCATATTTCTGGATACACCTACCTATGATAATAGATGCATTATTAAAAAATATATAATAAATTTTTTTTAAAATTATTTATGCTTTGAAGACTATAAATCGTTAATATTCTGATTGTATTGAAATAAAATTTGAACACATTTTTCTAATTTCTCTACACTTTATATATATTTTTTAAATTTGTTTCCTTCTCATTGTAATTTGTGTATTGTTTTCTTAATAATATTTTTTTTTTTATTTTCTCTAAATTTAAGGAACTTTGGATGTCTTCTCACCTGCACAAGATTTCGTAACTCACGCTAAAAGACAAAAAGTGAAAAGGAACTATTTTAGACTCACAGGAAAGCCAATAACTACGGAAAGTCATTATATACTACTGGAAACTAAATAAACCAGGAGGATTTATCTTAAAAAAAACTATATATAAAATGTAAAAACTTTCTGGAGGTCGTCGATTTCAATAAAAATGTTAGAAAAATATTTTAAAAACAGCTATATTTTTTTATTTGTATGGGTGTAATATATACACCCAATGGGGGGTAGTAATATTTACACTATGGACGGTGGTATTATAAACCTCAGCGAGGTTTACGTATTTTAAATACCATTGGTGTGATAATAAACCTCGAAGGGGTTTCAAATTCATTTTATGGCGTCGGTGTAAAATCTACACTCGATGGGGTTTGATTTTTCTATTCAATATTTTTAACCCCCGCCTATTACCAAATTTACTACCGGAGAGGTTTGGTTGATTCGGGGTTAGAATTTGGTGTGAAAAATAACCCCCGATTTGTGCATATTTCACACCCGTATTTCTCTCAGTGTAGCAACGAAAGTTCCCTGTTTGTACACCGTTCAGCAAACATGTTCGGAACAGGGTTCGGTGTTCGGTTAAATGTAAATCCTTACGGGCTGGGAAAAAGCGAACGCGGTTGAAGCAATAGTTCTCTTTGATGACCACCACTTTCTGAACATTTGGGAGGTCGCCACCGTCACGGCATCTCAATCGAAACTCTATCGTTGCTGGAAATTGTTTTATCGTACCTCTCTTCCGCATTTCCCTACCACGTACAAAGTTGGCAGCAATACAATTGCTCGAAAATTGACCGAATCACAGTTGTCACGCATGGAAAATTGCTCGAATTGCCTGTAAAACGATTCAGAAAAAAATTACAGTAGTCTCGCTATAGTCCATATTTGGTTCCAGATTTGACACTTGGGTCGCACTATAGTCCATGTCATTTTTTTTTAAATTATCAACGGCTTTTAGTAATGAAACTGTTTGACGGCTTCCACTTTCTGTGCGATTGTGGTACTTTTTCTCGCTCTTTTCATTATGGATCACAATTATCCCAACTACTCAATAAAGTTTGCCAAAAATATTAAAATAAATATGACAAAATTTCATGTCGCGTACTAAAAAACATAACCTAACTTAAAATCAGTGTTTTGAAATTATCGGTCGATAAATTGTGAACTATAGAGCGATGGCTTAGAGCGGGACTCTACTGTACAGTAGTCTCTTAAATTTGAATCTCTCAAATTTGAATCAATTGTGAGGTATATTAAAAAATTAGTAATTCAAAATGTCAACTGTGAGGTTATGTTAAAAAATTCGAATTTTGATGAATGAAAATCATATTTATATGCTTCTTCCTGAATGTTTACATACATTATGATCGAATAAAATGAAAAGGAAGTATGCTTCCACTAAGACTTGTGAGAAAATACGGAAATTTGATTCAAAGTACAATTTAATTTGAAATAAGTTTCGTTAGTTTTGAAAAAATCGTTCGAATTTGGGAGGTGAAAAATGTCAAAAATACCCCCGAGTGTTCGAATTTAGAAGGCTGATACGAACATTAATATCTTACTCATCGTATTATTTCACTAGAGTGCACTCCGTGCACTCTTTTTAAAACACGTATTTTCCATTTGAAATTTTGCATACTCTACACCTCATTTCCGTCTCTTCTTACTCTCAGTATTAATCTTATATTATGTGATACGACGGTGACAGAATTGTCATAGAAATAATTAGAAAAACAATAGCAATTTTGTTAAAAAATGCACAACTGAAACTGAAAACACTACGAAATTATTGATTTTAGTGGATATAGAACTTAGTTACAGCTTTAGAATAACGAAGGTTTTTAGCCTACCTTTCTCTCTAAAACCTTTTTTCTGAAATTGCCCCATCTTCCCCTATGACATGACCAAGGCGTCTCCACTGGTTTGAGTCTTCTTCGTAATCACATCGTTACTTCTCACCAAGGTTCCTCCTTACCCCATTGTCCTTGGCTTTTGTGTTCGGACCTTATTGTCTACCTTTTCATCCTCTGCATCCTCCTTATTCATGTGTGTATCATAAAAATGTGTCAAAATTTTCATGGTGAAGAAAGAGGAAAAGAAGTGGAGGATGTTAGAGACAAAAATGCACCTTTTTTTTTGTTCTGCATACCATTTTCCCTTGAACGCTATCAGCTTCTTCCGTCACTCCTAAGTCACACAGAAACAATTCCTCAAGTTTTTGGCAAGAAAGAAGGCACATAGGCAAAACCAACAATAGGAAGTTTATATGAGTTCCGCAGAAAAATGTTTTTTTTTGCTTGTGTATAGTCTTCAGGGGTGGTTTTGTCAGAACAAAAAGTAACTTTGAGACTTTAGGCAGCAGTTAAAAAGAACGTAATACAATCCTTTTTTCTCTATCCTATTGTCTCACATGGCTTTAGTCCATAGAGAGAAAAAGAAATACCATTCAGCTCATTCTTAATTTATTTTCAATTACTTTTGTTGTCACTTCTCAACATTGGTTGTTTTGCCTTAAACACTAATGTTGGCCTGATAGGAGGGTGAAAGAAGGGTGGTAGGGCTTAGGATTTAGGTAGGTATCCTAAATTTATCCAACAAATAAAGCTAATTGAATTGTTAAGTGGGTCTTTGTTGTTTTTGGGTTAAAGAAGTCTACAAAGTTGTATTTTTTTTACAATAATCTCCTGTACACTTGCAAATAGAAAACAGTAAATTAATGCAATGATTAGATACCTAAATTTTTGATACGCTAACACTAAGTCTCGTGCTCATCTTCATTTGGTGTCGGGTACCGACTGAAAGGATTCAAAAGTTATATTTACAGAAAATGTTGAAGATGAGCATAAGAGACAGTTTGGACATAACACAAAGGAGGTATAATTAAAAATTACTAACTAGGTGTTGCTATAATTTAAATACTCTACACTTGAACGCATCTAGGGTATTCCTAGTCCTACGAAGATGAAAGAATGTCTGAGATAGGATGAGGTTTCTTTCTCTAGGAGCTACACGTGCTCTTAATGTCTTGCATTGTCCAGTCTGTCGATGTTGGTTAGGGTCCCAATTGCAGGAGCCTTAGTAGATGACGGGTACGGGCCTCCTGAGGGTATCCGCGATGTCCATTGGTGAGGTGGTTGTGCCAGGACTTGAACTTGGTGATGTTGAGCTCACTGACGATGTGTAGGCATTGCTGGCGGTGTGGGCTGCATATAGGGCAGGTGCTGCTGATATTCCACCATAGATGCCTGAATAGAAGGATCCTAGGCTGGTGGCGGGCATCTGAGGTGCTTTCTGGGCCTCCAAGACGGTGGGTTGATTAGTCTGACTCTGGTGCAATTTGCTAAGGGTCAGGGGATCAAATCCACTGAAATATGGCACGGGATAGGTGGAATGATCCAGAGGGTGGCTTGGTGCAAAGTACGGTGGTAGTTGGTGGAAGGGATTGTAAGCAGCACCCAGGGATGCCTTTCCGGGAGCCTGCATTGAAAGTGGGAGGCTCGATGGTCCATTGGAGCCGAGTGGATTTTTGGGCTTCCGGCGGGGGCGGTATTTGTAGTCAGGGTGCTCTTTCATATGTTGCGCCCTGAGGCGTTTCGCCTCGTCAATGAAGGGGCGCTTCTCAGCCTCATTAAGTAACTTCCATTCGGCCCCCAAACGCTTTGAGATCTCCGAATTGTGCATCTTGGGATTGTCTTTGGCAATCTGACGCCTCTTCATCCTTGACCATACCATGAAGGCATTCATGGGGCGCTTAATGTGACCTTCTTGGCCTGGGGATGTTGACGTACCACCCGATGTAGGGGTCTGTCCGGCCTGGGATGAGGGTGTCTGAATTGGTGATTGGCTGACGGTGAGACTGGCTGATGTGGGTGGAAAACCCATTCGTGGTTTCATGTCCGTCGGACTGTGGTTCGATGTAGGTGCATAGTCTCCGGGTGTGGGTATGTCCAAACCCATTGACAGGGGAAATCCATAGTGAGGGTGGGTAAGGGTTGTCATAACTACACTATATCTCTTGCACTAGTCACAGATATCAGTAACAGTCTACCAGCATTCACAGGAAAATTTGCTTATCCACTGAGATTGAATGTTCAAGTTCTAAAGATATCACTTAGTTTGTGAAATTTTGGAGTAACAATTGATACACAATACGCACAATAGCAATTCAGCAAGGAATGCAAAAGGAGAGTTCGATTGTTTGCGGTTGGACGAAGAATAAGTCTTGCCTCTGCAACAGTTTCAACTAAACTGAACGATCTCACGCACAACAGTTGATGGTATTGTTCTTCGTCAACTTTTCTCTCCTTCTCGTACGCCGTTCCCGTCCGGCACATTTTTTTATGGGTTGGGCTTCCCGGCAGCTACGCCCCTCGGTGGCTTTGGTAAGGGAGAGAGAACGTTTCTCGGGCAACTACCAACTCTCGCGAAGCTCTTGGTGTTCAGTTGGCCATTTCGCTGCTATTTTCAATCGATTTTTTGCGCGTGTATCCCTTCGATCCACACAGAAATTGGAGCATCAACCCCCCCACCTCCTTCATGTATATCTACCTAATCCTCATAGTGCGAGCTTTTCAAAGTTCTTTTCACAAAATTACAAGCATGCACCTCTGTTGATTGTTGAAGAAGGGACACGAGGCTCACCCTTTAGCAATGACCTGCAACTGCTGCACCATAAAATCCCCTAAGAATATTATATTATTGTCGTAGTTGAAGGTAAATCTCTATTGCTGGTGAAATGAACCCTCACTCCCTGGCTATAAATATTAATATCGGTTTTTTTCCTTGAGCCATCGCAAGAATAACCAAAAATTGTCAAATAATATTCTAAAACAATTCTTAGCAAATAGTCTACCATTGTTGCTTAATTAAAACGCTTGGTGTTATGAAATTGTTTGCCACATCATTTGTTCAGCAATTAAAACACCTTGTTAAACATGTATGGCTCCAAAACATCAATTATATTTATTCAATATTTAATGGAGTTTTTAATGAAATTTTGCACAGTGCTTAATTAGTTTGCTTCTTTTCCATCCGAGAGAAAAAGAAAAAAAATAAGAAGAACTTTCTTTCGAAACATTGAGGTATTTTGTTGGTATTTTGCCGACAAGGTTTTTATAACAATTTATGAACTTTTCCCTTAGAAAAAGGTTTATTTCATGTACTTTATGACCCACACTAAAATTCTCCTTAGTGTCTCTAAACTAAAAATTTTGGTATTAGAATTAACAAAATGAGGGTTGGTCTTCAGGCTTAGAGTCATCCTTCAGAAAAAGCACATGGCCAAATCATTATGAAGGGTGTTCTTGTGAAAATAAAACAGACTGATCACTTATGAATACCCAATTCTTCACCCAAAAGTTTATTCATCTTTACAAATTTTTTTCTTATTTCTTTGTTGCAAATCTAAACTATTTTCACACAACATCATCTTCTTTTTGTTCTCAATTTCCTCAAATTCAGGCAACTCCAGAATTGGGATAGAAAATATTTCAAACTAATTTATTATGTTACCATGGCTAAAACTCTTTTCATATTATATCATATTAAAATTTCAACCCCTTCTGTGTGGGTGGAAAGGGTCAAATGGGGTGGCCTTTAATGAGGAAAAGGGTTTTATGCAAAAAGACGCTCTCTCTTATTCAATTACCAATTGTAATCATACTTCTATTGCAATCACAATGGAATTATTGTATCCATTTGAAAAGTGAAACAATACACGTTTCGTTGCGACAATTCAAACCTCTTTCATTTCTCAACCCAACGTTTTCGCAGCCAACCATTTCAGGAGAGTTCGTTTTTGACAAGGTTAAGAGTTCAAGGAGAGAAAAGAAGCCCATAGTGTATGAAGACAAATGAATCCTTTAGCTCAGATTCTATACTCTGCATACAAGTCAAGTTGACTCTCTTTAAAATTGTACATTGGAAATGTTAACTTAAATTAGTATTTTCATAATTTTTATTTTATTTAGAAATTGTCGGAAAGAGTTTTCAATATTCGAATTAACATGATTTTTTTTACGAGTACGTGTACATGTGCGGCTTAGACTTAAACTACACGTGTATCAAAATTTAAATTAATCGAATCCGTTGATTGCTTTACTTTACTTTCATCGAGCCATTATGAATTTCCTACTTCTCCATCCTATCTTTGTTAATTGTGTAGGAGCTTTTTTTATAAATTGATGAATGAATATTTTTTACATTAATTCCCTAGATGACATCAAGATCCAATTTGATATTAGACAAATCTGCAGCTGGCCTGGCCTGAAGCACCTTACTTACCTAACCCGACATCACACTTATCATTTATTTTTGAGGTGTTCCCAAAAGCAGGCCCGGGCAGCGCGACAAGTTAATCTATCCATAGTTAATCTATTCTGGATTTTGGTGTCCTTAACAAAGGATAATACTGTACTGAAACTCACTCAATACATTGAGGACGGGTTTGAGGAAGGCAAAATCATAGGTGTTGCTTTCGTTGACCTCTCGGCAGTCTTTGACAGAGTAAACCACAGAATTCTCCTTTTCAAGATCTATAATCTCACAAATGACTACGGCCTCGCAAGGATGATCGGGGTTCTCTTAGAGAATCGCAGATTCTTTGTTGAGTTCTGTGGTCTGAAAAGCAGAAGGAGACTGCAAAAAAATAGCCTACCGCAAGGTAGTGTCTTGGCTCCAATTTTATTTAATATCTACATAAATGATCAGCCACTGCCGTCTCCATTCAAGGCCTTCTTGTACGCAGATGACTTGGCTCTAGCTGTTAAGGCAAACACGTTTCAAGACGTAGAGTCCCAGCTTGAGACTTGTCTTGTGGAATTTTCTAAATTCTACAAGGAGAACCAACTAAAGCCAAATCCCTCTAAAACAGAGGTAAGTTGTTTCCATCTGCGTCACAAGTGGGCCACAACTCGCTTGAATGTAAGATGGGAAGGAGATTCTCTGAAGCACAATTTTACGCCCAAGTATCTTGCTGTCACTCTCGATAGAACTTTCACATACAAGACCCACTGCAGCAATGTTAAAAACAAAATGAAAATAAGAAGTAACTTACTGCGAAAACTTGTTAACGCTCAGTGGGAAGCTCAGCCGAAACTGATGCGTACGTCTGCTCTTCCGCTATCCTTTTCTGTAGCAGAGTATGCAGCTGAAGTATGGGAGAGGTCTGCGCATGCTAAGAAAGTTCACGTCGCTCTTAACGATACCGCCCGTATGGCCCGTATAGTAACAGGTTGCCTAAAGGGCACTCCGGTGAACAAACTCTATCCCTTAGCAGGAATTGGTCCACGACGGGTGAGATGACAAATCATCTCCAGTAGAGAGATGTTCAAGGTTCTTTCCGAACCAATGCATCTTCTACACGGTCACAAAAAAACCAAGAGCAAGGCTGAAGTCTCGCAAGAGCTTTTGCCACTCAGTTAAACCACTTGACCAATCTTCGAAGGAGGCCAGACTTGATCTGTGGAAGGAAATCTTTCAACCAGACTTTGTCGAATTAAGGGAAGGCCTTCCCCCTGGTGGTGACTAAAACTGGACGACGTGGAAGTCTCTCAATCGTTTGAGGAGCGGCGTAGCGCGATCAAGAGACATCAAGTGGCGATGGGGCTTTTCGGAATGTAACGTCGTCTGTGACTGTGGGGAAATTCAAACTACCCCACACTTGTGTGTTTGTCCGTTGTCTCCTACTTCTTGCGGAGTAGGGAACTTGGTGTCGGTAACCCCGCTTGCCATTGACGTAGCCCAATAGTAAAGCTCCAGGTTGGGATGCTTTGATGACGTAGGCAGGGCAAATAGAGTTGCCCAGAGATATCATCCGATATATCTCAAATGCCAGACAGTAGCACAGGATGTGAATATTTTGTCCTCTTCATCCTCCAGACAATATCGGTAAATCTCATCTGTGCTAATACCTATAGGTACTTATGCGTTTAACTGGGAGCCAAAAGCACAGTGTCCAACGACAAGCCAACTATCGTTCTTAGCTGTTTTTTTTTTGTGGTCTTGGATCTCTTTTCTCCATTTTCCATCTGGTTCTAAGATTAGCATAGCACGGTGGAGTCCCGGCCGTTTAGCCCAGTATTTTTTGTGTTCATTGGCCACCTTCTCGTTGAGAAGGTGCTTGATACGGCTCCCAGAATAGCCACAAGTAGGCATTGGATAAATTAAGGGTGAATTGGTACTAGATTTAGCCAAAGTATCCACGTATCCGGCGTTACAACCAATTGATGGGTTCGCACAGAGTGAACTTTCAAACGATGCGAATTTTCTCTTTATTTGCAAAGAGTTGACTTACCATTTCTCATTTCGTTTCATGAGCTTAATAATAATCTATCTTATGGCTGAGAAATGACGAACTAGCTCCTTGCAAACAAAGAGGAAATTTGTGTTGTTTGAAGGTTCACTGTGTGCGAACCATGACAACATTCCCCTATTATCCGCTACAACGTTTAAAGAATCCGATTTCCCTTTATCAGATATAAAATTATTATTAAGGATGAAATACGCGTAATATGAACAGTTCGTTCCCATGTAAACCGCATGTGCTTCTTCATTAAATCCCGGAACATTGAAAATACCGGGACTCCAAAAATTTCAGGATCCTGAAATTCCGGCACTCCGAAAATCCCAGGATCTCGAAATTCTCAGGATACGCTATGGGTCTTGGTATCGGGATCTCGAAAACAGGGATACAAAAATCTAAGATTTTAGTAGTATCTGAAGATTGAAGACCCAGGATTCCGAATTTCCGAATTAGTGATATATTGAAATCCTGAAATCCCAAATTTTAAAATTCCCGGGATTTTGGAAACCCGATAGAGAGATTTTGAAAATCTTGGCAGATCAATCGCTGCACCATGCAGGCATGTTTCAGTTTCGAATTTCTTCTTCGTCACCATAGGAATTTATCTGACGTTAAATGGCGCGAAAAATTAGAATAAAATAATTTAAATATAAAATGTACACCACTTTGTTAGAATATTGTTCCCTTGTCGCATTCATCTATATCTATAAAGTTTCTCAAAAAAAAGGGGCGAGACTTTTTGGTTGAGCAATTATTTTGAGAAATTGCTACACTTCTTCAAACTTTTCCTGGCCGTCTTTTTGTGATTCGTATTTCTTGCTTTTTAACATAGAATTTTGCAAGGGTCTTTGGGGACTATGGTATTCCCCAGGAATGGAAACTTTTAGCCATTTTCACTTGCTAAATATGTCTTTTCACCTTTTTTTGTTAGAATTTTCCACAATTTCAAAAGCAAAAGCTTTTATGAAAATTCTACTATGAATGGGGTCGAAAAGAGACGATTATGCCTCATACTTTCTCAGAAGGGAGTATGAGGCTCTTCAGGCGCATTATCAAATAAACCCATTTAAACCTTGTCGTGACACTGGAGACACGAACAAAATATCCTTTGTGCTGCAACATTGTTCACGTGCAAAATAATATATTTTGTAATACAATTTTTCAATATAAGAGTGAGATGGGATTGTATATGAAAATTTTTTGGGGGGGTAGAATCTGCAGTCCCCTTTTGGTGTCGTTTGTCGCCCCCGTGAGTGAGAAGGGGTTTTATATTTTTGAATTGAGATTCCTGGTTTGAGTTTTGTTCCTGAATGGCTGTCTCTGAGAGGGTTGAATTCATTGTATTGTAAACCATTGAGGGGTGCAAACATTCATATTCTCACATTATTTAAATTCACAATAAAATATCCTTTTCATCATTGTCATGTACTTTCTATTTTCACGCAAAATGCATCACTTTTCCATTACATCCACCCACATACATACATATCTGAATTTTTTGGGGGAGAAGTCCTTTTGCTGTGGACTCATCGAAATCCCTTTTCTGGACGGTAAAAAGAAACACTAAAAAGTATTCTATTTAATTGTTTTGAGAAGGTTATTTGGGGTTTCCTCTTGGAAACCAACCTCACACCCTTAAGGCGGCGTATGTTGACACTGCAATTGTCGTCAATGGTGACGAAACATTTGAGACCACCCAGTCGATTTAGTCACCGAGGGTGGTTTCAAATCTAAGGGTGAGTTTAGATTTTAATTACCGAAATGGTGTGATGAAAGAATTTGAGTGCTATTCAGTGTTTCATCGTCAAAAGCCCACAAAAGGAGGTGCTTTTGAGGCAAATTAATCATTTTGTTTGCCATCTCCATTTACCATTACTTGAGATTTGAATTGCGTATTTAACGTAGATTTTCGTCGTACGAAATACATTTTTGTAGTAACAATCTAAATTGTAAATTTCGCTAGGAATAAAAATGGTTAACTTTTTAATTAGAAATATAGTTTATAGTGTCTACGTTATATTTTTTTTTTGAATTTAAGTATACTGAAACCGAAATACTGAAATACTAAAAAATTGAATAAAATGTATTTCCAATGCTTAAAAATGAAAAATTTGTGTTGAAAATGTTTCGTCAGTTGTACTGGATGGAAATACGGATTATGATCTGGATTTAAAACTTCACACTCTTATACGACACGTTTCGGGGATGATCCTTAAATTATTAGGGAAATTAATTTTGGAAATACCAATTTGTTATCCTTTTCTAATTATAAGAAACAATAGAAAAACACGCTTCAGGTTTAGATAGAATTATTACTTTATATGCGAAATGTACTGGATTTGGTTTGGATACGGTTCATAAGAATTTGGCAAATGAGTGTTAAAAATGTCTTGAGTTGCGTAAAATTGTTCCTACTTCCCATGCCTAATACGGGCTTCAGACCTAAGGCTTAGCCATATGGTTTAACCGTTCTGATTTCTTATTTAGTAACGATTTTTTTTTTAGAAAAATATAACATATCAGATTCCAAAAAATCTATAAAAAATGGTTGATATTTAGGATTCTGAGACCTTCAAGAACTGGAATAAATTTCTGGTCTGAAGAGCATGTAAGGCTCTTGGTATAAAACTTCGAATTACTTGTAGTAAATTGATTTTATAAAAATGCATAAAAATAATTATATTTCAGTTGGATGATCTTCAGAAATTACAAATTTACTGCAATTTATCAATCGAAGTAATATAATTTTAATATTTTTATTATTGTTTCATGATAACAATGTATATTTTACTGAACGAAAATGTTACTCTAAAATCTAAAATAAATCCTGCACTTTATTTCAAATTTTAAAGTAAGAAGGTTCATAGGACAGTACCTTATTCTCCAATAACAAACATAATTTAAAAGATCACAAAATATTTATTCAGAGAGCTTAGGACTTTTTTTTGAAAAAGTTTGAGATAAAAAAAAAAGAATTTTGTATCTAGTCATAGTAAATACCAATTAATTTTGAGATAAATCTTTAAATTTAAATTAGTCCTGTGAAATCGTGTCAATTATGGAAAATATCTTAATATCTTTAAGGTTAAACATGTGAAACTTCCTTAAGCTTATAGTTTTTTTTTATTTTATTTTGAAATTGGTAATAAGAACTATTAAAATTTTTGAATACTTTAAAATTATTGAAAAAGATGGAATGATATTATCCGGAATACGTTAAGTTCGAAAATCCGTACATTCATTTGTATTTTGAGAATATTAAACTTTAAATACAGAAGACAGACTAGCAGTAAAATAAATTTGGGTAGTACATTTTTAAATGTTGGCCAGTAAAAATATAAATTTTTATAAAGAGTCTAAATTATTTAATTAAAGTCTAAATTGGTTGCAGATGGAATCGAAATCTCTTCATTTTTCCTTTGCAAAAACTCGCATGAAATTTTACTGGCTTTAAATTTCTAAACGAAGTACTTCTCAAACTTTCTGTTTTGCTGATCAAATTTATTATTTTGTTGTTCTTCAACAAGTAATGATAGGATAGGGGAGAGCCGGCAAGTTTGAAACACATTTTTATGTTTTGACTTTAAAGCATTATTACTCAAACTCAGAAAATTATCTTGAAATTTTGTATAGCGCTTAGTATACTCACCACTCGTATAGACTTTATTAAAACAACTCGGTTAGTGTTTTTGTCATATTTATTTAAATAATCAAAGGATGATCCACCGGATCTCAAACTATCCGCGTCTCAAATATGAAGGCTTTCCCCTGGCCCTACTTTTTCGTAAACTTAAAATTAAAATAATTAATTTTTTGATATTATACTACCAATCAATTAAAGTACTTCAAAAATAACATTTGAAAAAAAAAACAGAAATCGCTGTGAGGATTTTGTTGTAGCAAGTATACATTAGTTCTTTTAAAGCGTGTGCACGATAAGATTGTTCCCAAGAATAATGCTTTAAAAATTAAGTCTACATAATATTAAAAAAAAAAGAAAAATACTTTTTAAAATTATAAGGTAAAGTGCCCTCGAGTCGACCGGTCCCTCGACTCGACTGGTGGTCTATATTTAAATGTTTTAATAATGAATTTCTATAAAATTCTATAAAAAAAAATATAAAATTGTCACTGATTCGTATTTATTTATGAAATAATTGACCTATTAATGTTAGATCATACGCCAAATATTAGTGCAAATATGAATAAATTGAATAAATAACTCTACCGGTCGAATTGAGGAACCGGTCGACTTGAGGGCACTTTACCTTAAGTCATTGTGGATTTATTAGATATATTAGTTTTTTTATTCAAAAATTTCATTGGCGAAATCTCGAATTTTCTTCTTGAGTCCTCCCATCAAGTTCTGTACAAGATCATCACCGCGGTTCTTGGTTGTTTCATTCCATTTGTTCTTGAAGTCTTCGATGTTCTCGATGCGTTTACCCTTCTTCTTCAGATCGTATTTGATAATAGCCGAATACATTTCAACTGGACGGAGATTTGGAGTGTTTGGCGGATTCGTCTCCTTGGACACATAACGAACGTCGTTCTCCTCGTACCATTAGTTGGTTGCTTTTGAGTAATGGCACGACTCTAAATCTGGCCAGAAGATTTTGGGTATGTCATGGCATCTGTACAGAGGCAGCAGGCGTTTTTGGAAGTATACCGTGATGTAAATTGACGAGTTCATGTTTCCCTGCATGAAGAACGCCTTGCTCTGACGTCCACATGAGCAGATTGCCATCCAAATGTATTTTTTTGGAAACTTTTCATAATTTTTGTACCTGTATGTACATGTACTTTTTCTTACATTCTGTGCGAGGCTGCGGTGTAATATTGCTGTCCCGGTAATTGTTTGAAGTCTCCTTTAACGTATGTTTTATCATCCATCAACATGCTCCCACTAAAGTCAGACATCATCTTATCGTGCAGCCTTCGACCTCGTGTTTTAGCTGACTGACTTTGTGCATTCGTGCGATGAGGGGCTGCTTGGGCCTTCAAAGTCTTTAGTCCACTCCTCTGTTTGATTTTGTGCACAAGACTGGGAGAACATTTAAGTTTTTAGCCATATCCCTCACAGATGTCGAAGGATTGTTCTTGTAGCGCATGATCACATTTTCCTCCAAATCTCGATCTCCAATAATCCGATTTTTTCCACATCTAGGTTTCTGTGCACTGGTTTTACTGTCGAGGAATCAAAGAATCACCCTCCGGACGGTCTGGCGTGAGGTATTTGTGAGTTTTCCAAGGTCCGCGTAATTGATTCCAGGATCTTTTAGATACGTGTACACGATCAGTTCCCTTCTCTTTTCCATTATTATTTCATATCTCAGTGAAAAGTGAACAGAATTTGATGAGACTTTCACCAAAAGAAAGGTAAAAACATGTGTTATAATGTTTACATACAACAAAAATGCGGAGCTAGTGACATTTGTCATAAAAATATCAAATCATTTGGTACAATATTGTCGTGGACACGCTTTAGCAATTCTTCAAATCAATTGTTCGGAAGAGTGTATCAAAGGATTATGCAGGAGATTTTCCACAAAGCAAATGGTATTAAATTCTTACAAATAGTCGAAGAGAAGGATCTGAACAGAAGCTAAAGTGTTGAAAATAATCTAAGGAAATGGACGAGACTGAAAAAAGATGGTGTGAGGAAGAGGATTGCGGGAAAATGGAAAATGTTGGTTTGATGGATCTATGGACATGGAGGTAATGGTCATATATAAAAAATTGACTGGTCATCGAAGATAGAAGCTTTCCCTCTCTTCTGACCATTAATTTCACACGCACTTTTCTTCGATATCCATTTAAATCGACATTTGCATCCTTGTGATTTTGCACCCACGTTTCAGGGGAGGACAAAGAAAAGCATCTCTGGAGATTCTAATGGGATTTCCATGAGAAGTCCCACAAACCAGCAAAAAAAGGAACTTCTTTCACCTCTTTTGTGATGGTAAAAATCACGAGGGTGGAAGGCAAAAATCACGATTCACATTCAATTTCTCAATCCACTTTTTCTTCTTTTCTACGACAGCACAATTCAACACAATCGTAATCAGAAAAGTACACAAAAAATACGAGTGGGTATTTTATCATATCCCCAGTACTTTCTGGAAATTTTTCAAACCCTCCCAGAAGTGTGTCATTAAGTGAAAGAGTAGAAAGTATTTCCATATGGACTTGGAGGAAGGAAAAACTGTCGATGCCGGAAGGAGTAAAGTAAAACACATAAATAAATGGGATAAATAGAAAGAAAAGAGGGTGAAATATGCCAGAACAGGCACCACCTCCTTGTCATCGAAATAGTCCGATAAATAGCCCAAAAATGACAAATTAACCCAAAAAGGATACTAATTTACTTGATGCTCGTGCACTTATATGTCATATTTTTGTCTTGAGAGCATATTTCCACCAACTCCCTCATTCAGTTCAAATGCACTTGGTGACAATAAAATTGCCCCGTGCCATATTATTTCGAGGGGCAAATAGCTCTGATGATAATGGCAAAGTTTTCTGGTCAAACTTGTGTGACGATGAATGCGAAAATATAATAATAGTAATTGTCATAAATGTTCTTCCACTTTGGGAATTGAGAGAAAAACGGAGGGTGAATTTGGAGACTCGAGGGAGAGAATTTTCCACCGTGATTGAGAAAATGATAATGTCTCTATATATGTGAGATTTGTCTAGACCACAGATTGAAGCAATTTGGTAATACTATAATGGATTTACACCATTTGTACACATTTGCCAGAAGCACACAAGAAACATGAAAAAGACACCATTTATTGCGATATTTTGTCATTTTCCTCACACCAAATTCATTCATTCGCCGTCTTTTTATCTGCCCTTACTATGGCAATTGTTATAGAAGAAAATGCTCAAGAATGAGGAGAAAAGTATCACAATGATATGTGACAAAAGATGCAAACAGAACATCAACCAAATAGCAACAATGAGAAGAATAATAATAGGAAATGTCGTGCAATAGAGAAATTGTGCACAAAAAACATTTTAGAGCGTATAAGAACAAGGCATGACAAAGGAGAGAAATGACAATTGCCTAAAGATGTATGTTTGTCCAAGACGCTATTTTTCATTATTATAGATAATGAAGTCAAAGACAACAGTACGCGAGATCTAATAGACAAACAGCACTGGTAACAAAGTTTGTAAGCGTCCCTGCTTGACGGAATGCTCGAGTTTGTGACTTAAAACACTATACTCCAAAGTGCTTTCGCATTATATATACATTAAGTTGTATGAATATTCAAATGATGAGAAAACTTAATTGCTTACGAGTCCGAACGTCTTAGAAATCAGTCGCCTATTACCAGTTTGTAGCCGTTTCGAACCGACTTATAAATTACGTTTAACCCTTTAAAGACGATTGGGTCACCGGTGACCCAAAAATGAATTTTTTCTACGGTCATCCAGAGCAGTGTTTTGCTCTAAAATGCCAGAAAAAGTGATTTTTTCTGACCCCCGATTTTTGACCCTCTCGTCCTTAAAGGGTTAAGATGGATTACATAGCGTTTACTGAGTGAGAGAAATCCGTAAGTGTTAAAACAATCCTTCGATAATATTGATTTTATCCTTATGGTAATTATCCGAAATCTGTGTAGGGGAAGGCTTTCAGGTTTCGTAAACAGTCTAGCTTCGAACACTTCATATTTTTCCCATATTCCTTTAATGAATCTGACTTAATTTTATCAGGATATGTGTGACTTAAGACTAGCTATTAAACTATGTTACCATATAGGGGAAAGGCCCATAACTTTGGACAGGGTGCTTATAAGTACCAATGTTCTAAGTTTGAAGTGCGATATTTTCAATAGGGGAGACTGGTGCAAAAAGTCACAAAACGGATATTTTATTTTTTTACAAGCTACTCGATCGCTTCAAAAATTCCTAATTAACGCAGTTTTATAGAAAATTTACCGCTCTACAACTTTGTGAAAGTAATAAACCTCTATTTTGTAAGGAAACACGTTTATCAAGCCGATTTCTAAAAGGTAATTTTGTGACCATTCTCAAAAATGCTGGGGCAAATAGTACCAGACATTGTGTATTATCATATTTTGATTCGCTTCATTACAGGCTTCCGTAAATTTGAAAAAATACCTAGAGGACATATTTTCATAGAAAATTTATTCATCTACAACTTTATAAAACACCGTTTTCTCTGCGAGAAAAGTGAGAAAACGAAAAAAGCGCTTTTCAAGCTATTTTAGAAAAAACATACAAGAGACTGCAAATCGTTTGACCAATGCAAACAACATTTGATGATAATGACGTTTCTTTTCGCCGTGAGACATCAGAAATTGCTTCTCTTTTTGTTACTTTTTACTCTATACCTTTTGTTACTTTTTACCCCAAGTGGGTATTTTTTTTAATAAAGAGATTTCTGGAGAAAAGAACCTTTGTGAAATTCTAAAATAGATAGCGGATTCGTATTCAAGAAATCCAAATTATTTAGAAAACATTCACCAGTGCATCAATTTTGTAAAATAAGTAGGTAATAATTGTTATCTTCTGCAAGGAAAATATTTCAAAAATAGGACTAAAAATTTCGATATTTTTTTATTTTCTGTATTCCTTGTTCGAATTCTAAGAAATTTACAACATTGAAGAAGGTCTATGGAGGCTATCTATAGAAAAAAAAATTTAAGCCGCTTTCTCTTTTGCCTTGGAAGATATTGAATTTTGAATTTTTCGATTTGTGACTTTTTGCCCCAGTCTCCCCTACTAATTAATTTTTTTTGTTACTCTCTTTTCAGAAGGATTGTTTAGAAACCTGGAAAACTGTTTATTGTCTATGTTTTTGCTAAAATAAGTCTTAATACATTTAAAAATGAATTGAATTCACTTCCACATGAATTTGACTAGAATTTTGGACAACTTGGTTGTAAATTTGGACACCTTGGCTGTATATTTAGACAGCTAATCCGCCTCAATAGGATGCCCATTGTTCTCTATTTCAAGAACATATCTTGCCAAGTCCTCTTCCTTTTTATGTAAGGATACAGTAGAATGTCACAAGAAGCCCGGAAACTTTCCATATCATTCATTAAAAAGTGAGTTGACTTCGGTACTCCAAGTACGTGCGGATTTGTGCATTCCCTGGCCTTTCCGGGAGCCATTCAAGGCTTTTTTCACTACATCTCATTCATAGAGATGATGCTCCTTTGTTTATCCAAGCATTTATACAACTTAGTCATCACAAAAGCTAAAACTTCGCAAAATTTCAAGAGAAAAACACTTGTCCAAAATAAGGAGTAACACCTCACTGAATATCTGAGAAAATTGCCCATATTTCACATGAAAAACGTAATTCACAAGGCAAATCTCACTTCAGATCAAATGTACAAATCACCATTAACGTGAATCAACACAATATTCAATGAATAATATGAATAATCACTCAAAAATATCGCAGTAAAATTAGTAATACTTCACCACAGCTAGATAAGGCTGAAGTAAACACGAAGTTCTGTCATATATCTGGTAAACAATTGCTCACACAGAAATTTCAACAAAGAAATTTTAACTCAAATCATATTCAAAATTGAATTCATTTAGTGTTAAAATCTTCCAAAAAGAACAAATATTTAGATAAAATTCATTATTATCAAATATTGGAATAAAAATCCATTATTTTGTTCAATTTATTTTTAGTGTCCAATTTTACCCTCATAGTGTCCAAATTTAGAAACTGTCCAAAATTATGAGCTCTTTTCCTATAGGTCAGATTTATTAAAGAGATATAAGAAAAATAATGAAATATTGGAAGCCGGAATGTGTGCGAAGCCTAAAAGCCTTCTTCTAAATAGTACCTTTTTAGGTAAATAATCGATTACAGTTACCCTTATGAAAAAAAGTCCCTAAAAACTTATAGTAAAATTAACACGAAGATTGTTGATATATTTTTAAACATAAAAAGTCATAATGATTAAAATGAAGAAGGTTATTTCGAGAAAAAAAAATCATGCTTTACATTTTCGAATTAACCTAAAGAAGTTGTTTTAGGAAGAGAATGGGGGGGGCTACAAAACTACTATAAATTAATAAGTAATAAATTCGACTAAAAAATGAAAAACAAAATCGCACGACGCGTCTTCGAACAATCTCAAAATAAATGATTTTAAAGGGGTGTACGCGAAATTGAGGGGTATATTAACAGTCCTTACGTAAATTATAGGGGGTTCCTTGAAAGTCCCAAGACTGTATCTCTAACCATTTGGCCTCTAGAGCTGGCGAGGACCAGATGAACAGACGGATAAATAGAGCGACTTTATTTCTGAGAAATCGTCTGAAACGTGAAGTATGTTGTGGAAAGTGATCCCAGGGATAGAAAGTTTAAAATTTCCGGGAGTGCAAAATTAAGTGATAATAATATTTACTGCTCTCTCTGTAAAGTTCGGACAGTAAAATGCTTTGAAATTCATGGATTTCTATATTATTTGCAATTAATCGGTTTTCCGTGTTGTGTGTTCAGTTTTTCGGTTCATTCAATTTTAATAATGAGTTTCTCCGTTCTTAAAGTTCATTATTCATTAAAACTCTAGAGTTTAATTTGTAAAAATTATGTTCTACTGGAATATTTCTTTCGGTAATTTCATTACCGCTAAACAAATATTTTCTCGTACAATTAATTGTTTAGGGACGCTTAATAAATCCACCCTTAATATTGAATCAGTACAATCAATGCTGAGATAGGAGTTTAAATAAAAAAAAATCGCAATAAGAGAAGCATTCATTTTGCTCTAACATTTTCATACAAATTGTATCGTTGATAAAATGCCCTCAATATTTTTTCATGTCGTTTTTGTTATGATAATTTTATGGTTGTTTTCTTTTTTTC
The DNA here is from genome assembly GCF_024763615.1 of Phlebotomus papatasi. NCBI lineage: Eukaryota > Metazoa > Arthropoda > Insecta > Diptera > Psychodidae > Phlebotomus > Phlebotomus papatasi. The sequence continues at coordinate 32,021,083 of NC_077223.1, read as the reverse complement.
AATCGCTGAGAAGACTTTTTTCTGTGGACATTTTCTTTTTCTGGGTGACAGAACTTCCTCTGTATATAAATTCTCATGGGCATTGAGAGAATAATGAAGAAATCTCCAGTGATGCGAGATTCTGATGAAAATTTCCAACTCGTCCATAACTTTAACTGTGAAATTAATTAGAGACGATGTCATGACTCAATTTTCTTGAAGAAAATAATGTCAATTCATCATCAATATATGTGTGTGGGATTTCATCGTGCGTCAATTAGTGATTTTAATGGGGAAAAATAATGGGAATTTTATGGATTATTTGCTCACTTAATAAATCTTATGTGAGTGTCTCTGCGACCAGAGAATTTTCTCTCTGAGGGGCAATTTCATTAATTGCTCTGGCATACAATTCAAACAAATAAAATTGTTAAGAAAATTAATTCACACACAATGGGGTTGGGGTGAGTTGAGGAGGGTGAAAATGTGATTGAAACCCATTCAAGTGCATACCCTTGTCCGTGCAATTCTGAGTGATTCTTTTCACATATTGCATAAACTCTAACTCTTTTCCTTACAAGTGGCCCTTCTTGCTGGCAATTGCCAATCACAATAAGTGATTTTACCGCGATCTCCCTGCTGATTTTGTGGCCCTACAGAAACCGTGAGACATTCTCAAGGCACAGCATGTAAAGATTGATCTTACAAGTATGATCGCAGGACCTCTTTCTCATTTGAGTGACCTCTTGAGAAAATAGACCTTTTTTGACTTTATACCGGTGCCTATTTTTCAATTTTTTTTAGAAGTCACTTGAGTAATTTTTCAAGATTCTTCCAATTAAAGTAAGAAAAAATGCTCTAAGATCTTAAAAATTGTTAAGGAGTTTTGACCTGAACGAATAAGCATTTTTTTTTTCAATCAATGAATTTAGTTATGTGATGTTTCCCGTCACAGAAAGATTAATGCATATCGGTTCCCGCCAAAATCCGGAAATACCAAAATCCCGAAGAGACTAAATCCCGAATAGGTCAAAGTCCCGGAACGTCAAAATCTGTCTTTTTGGACTTGTAAAATTTTAAAAATTCGCTTTTCTTTATCATTTTCTTTTAAATTGAAAATGGTAACGGTCAAAACTGATAAACACTGTAAGAGTGAATTGTGACTCTTTTGATTTTTTTCTGGGTTAAGTTAAATCTGGTAATATTTTACTACACGAACATCACATAGAGAGTAGTATAATCCCTCGATTTTGAGCTCGATTTTGATAGAATTTTGGTAATCTGATTTTTAGAGTTTTTTTTTTTTTGACGTTACACTCTTTGTCCGCCTGTGGGTATGTCCATCCGGCTGTTACCACGCCTAGAGGTCAAACAGTTAAAAATAGAAATTTGAGACCTTCGGGAGATCTCTTCGTAAGTCGATCCTAGAACCATTAACATTCCCCTAATTTTCCTACGCCTTCCTTCCTCACAAAAACTTGTGTTTTTTTTGGATTACTTGAAAACGCGTCGTACATTTCTTTTTCATTTTTGGATATGTTTTAGCGGTGGCATCCAAAATCCCGAACGTCAAAATCTCGAAAAGGCTAAAATCCCGAACGCCAAAATCCCGAATGCCAAAATCCCGAATTTTCAAAATCCTGAAAGGGATGAAATTATATGAAGGAAAATGTTTAGAATAATTTCCTAAGACACAGACGATTTCCCTTTGCCTCCAGCAAACGCGGGTGTAATCGTGGGAGTAACTGTGACACTTTTAATAATTCGGGATTTTGGCTTTTGGGATTTTAGTCCATTCGGGATTTTCTCTTTCGGGATTTTGGCGTTCGGGATTTTCGTTTTCAGGATTTTGACCGGGACCCAAGTTTTAGACCCAGGCGGAAATTTTGTCCTGATACGAAAATACCGTTGAATCATTCCTAATAACAGTTTTTCAAGGTCAAAGGTTAAAAAGACACTTGAGTGCACATTTATCAAACAAATGAGGTCATGTTTGGGGTCGTTGGAAAGGTCTTAGAATTTCTGACAAGCCTGAGTTGGTTCCGGACCGATAGTGAATTGATTCATAACTGGGAACTAATTTTAATATTAAAACTATTTAGTACGATTTTTAATTGACTTATGAATTGGTTCAAAACGGTTGAGAACCAGTAAACGGTAAATGATGCGAAAGTAGGGGAAAGTGCTCTCCCTTCGAACGTTCATGCCTTCGAATAATGTGAATTTCTTTTGTTTTTCGTAAGAGATTTACACTAAATTATCACGAAATTATCAACAATTGATGATAAGCCAACTAATATAGAAATGTGTAAGTCTCTTAGGAAAAGTAAAAGAAAATGCACATTATTCGAAGGCATGAACGTTCGAAGGGAGAGTACTTTCCCCTATTATTGAAGTATAGCATCTAAGTCATCACGAGTTCGAGCTCTTCGGAAAGTCTGGGACACTTTGTCACCTTTCTTTTTAATTACAAAAGTGTTTTTTTTTTCTATTTTTTCTTTAATTATTTGAAATTATTTGCAACAATGAACGTAAAGACGTAAATGTCAGACGGTTTAGTTTAAAGTGTATGTAAGGAACAAGAAATCAATAAAAAATAATAGGATCCGGGACAGATTTGTCAGGCGTATAATAAGATAGAGGGATAATACCTTAATAGAAATATTAAGTAAACCATTAAATTCAAAATAAATACCTCCATTCGTATTCATTTGTATATTTCTCAATCTCATTAAAATTTTTTTATACAATACAATAAAAAAACTAAACTAAAAGTTTATTTCCTGGTTATTCTGCCCTGATCTCCCCTAAGTAGTAAAAATTAAATTTGATCTGTAGTGGCTCCGTCACAGATTTTTTTTATTTCACTTGAAATTAGTTTGAACTAAATTGAATTTGTATAATGTTCTGATAAATCTTTAGAAAAATTGATCAATTATAACTGGAATAAAAATCTTAGTTTTTGGTGAAACCGACATTCAAATTTTACGGGTTTTAAAGTTCTAAGTTGAGGGAGATAAAATTCGATTTTGTATCTGATCTGATTTAATTATTTACCGATCATTTGTACTTTCAGTACTGAAAAAAATCAATTAAATTGGAAAAGAAATTAAGAAAAATTAAAAAACTTAAGAAACGAAACAGAAAAGTTTTATATTTTATAATTCGTATATTAAGCATTTTCGATAAGTATTTCACTTTTATTAAGATAAAAAACGAATTCTCATTGTTCTTTTTCTCTTGACATTATTATTACATATTAATAACATTTTTGACATTCTATTGGTATGCATACTGTAGGACATACTTTTCCACCGCTTTGTTTTTGGGGTTGCTTAACAGCTGTAAGACGGCGGTAGACGTTGTTCCATTATAGACTTTTTTATATGCTACCATTCTCTGATCTTAGAACACTTTCATGTCATAAAATAATTAATATTAAGCTGTACTTCAAATGTGTTATAATAACCGAGAGTAGCTTAAGCATAAAGTTTATTAAAGATTATTCTTAATTTTTGTATATTAACTGAGTTTTTTTTTTTAATATAAATAAAAGTCAATTTCTTTAATTTTTTGTCGTATGTTGAGCTAAAGAATGTCGAAATACTTGAGAAAATATTTTGGGAAATTTATTCGCAAGAAAATCCCTTCTACTCTGTCATCACCAGAATACTCGGCGCCTCCATCCATTGGTGTTTTCTTGTGCGCCAACAAAAACGTCTTGTGCACAACAATCGGGCGGGGCTCTTTTATACCATCTCTCTTTCCCCATTCGCGCCATTGTTGGATATTGTGTATGTTTCTCTGTGTATCATACAAAGACTCCACTATATCTCCCCAAAAATATATATATGTACATTCACTATAAATTGCTATAAATACTGCCTGAAATGTGCACAAAGAACATTTTGCAATAGTTTCTCTCTCGCAGCGACTTACAAATGATATTTCTTTGGCAAAGAAAAGTCCTCTAGGAAGTGAGTGAAAGGAGGAAATTCCAACGGGAAAGAAGCTTTCAGGGCTTTTAAACTTGTGCTAATCTCAAGAAAGACGAACGATGGTGCTTTTCTTCATCAACAGAAACATGTGTTTGTAATGAAAAGTATTTCACTTTTGAGAGCTTTTTGTCAGAGAAAGAAACAAGTAAAGTTTCTATGATTTTATGTCAATGGTAGAAGAATCATTTTGAATTTATATATATTTTAATGGGCCGCAAATGACGCAAAATATAAAAAAAGGACAAGATATTTGATGGAGAAAAGTCTTTTTTTCTCTATAGAGAGATGAATTACATTAATTTCCGACAATCGACAACATGATTAATACCCCTAAACATTGTCAGCACTTTCATTGTAGGCGAGCAAACAAGCAAATCAACCCTTCGTGATGACAATCATCGAAAGTCTCAATGGTCTCACCCAGAGTAACCAGCCGCATCAACATTATATTTATTCATCATTTTATTTAACAAACAGAGTGACACAAATGACTTGCAATATTCATCCTCTTTTTCACTCAACATCTCATTTTTTTCAGCCATTCACGCACAAAAAGAACCTTCACCATCCCCCGAGAAAAAAGGATGTTTTGTTGGAAGAATAAAAGTTGAGGAAAATCATTGAAATTCCAAGATAATGGGATTATGAGAAAAATCCACAATCTTTCACTCTGTATCCCCTTTATAAAATGGCACGAAAATGAGAAGGATTTTGAGAAAAATCTCACAGCCTAATTAATTCATCTCCCTCATTTTCTGTCTATCCAAAGTTAGAGGATTCAGAACACAAAATCTATTGTTGAAGCATTTTCACACACTGGTAGAAGCATGAAAATTAATGAATAACAAATTTAATTAATACACCTTTCGTTGACAATTTTACCCCAACCTGAGTTACTGAAATAATTATTCAGATTTAGATGATTCAGATTTTATTCAGATGATAATCCAACAAAACACATTTAGTCATCATAGGTATGGTTTTCATAATAAATAGTAAAGTTGATTATATACATGGTTACTTTCTAGATTAAGATATGTTTTTAGATTGTTCTAATTAGTAGGGGAAAGCGTGCTACCTTCGGACGACTCAAACTTCGGACAGTTCAATATTTTCTCTATGTTCCTTATAGATTTCACCCATAGCTCCTTTCTGAAAATTTGAGGTATTGGACTACCTATTAAAATACAATATTATAATGGGCCAAATTAATTTAAAAAACATTGAAAAAAAAAGATAATGAATATATAAAATTCGGAGATATAAGGAGAAAAAACATTTAAATTTAGACATTTGCTAGAGAAAATCAAGAAGTTCTTATATAGTTCAAAAGAAGGATAATAATATTTACAATAGGGTAGACGGGGGTATTATCGATCAGTTAAGGAAATGATCAACTTTAACAGACGAAAAACCATATATTCGAATTTTTCAAATTAAAAACTTGTTATAGTCAATCTTGCAGATGTCCTCTACAAGATCGATCTCTCACATTCTTGATATATTTACTTTGGAGTGGTTTAAAATACGAAAAACTTTTCGAAGTGCATTTGCATGTAATATCGATCAGCTGATGGTATTATCGACCAGTCGATGCTTGTAATATCGATAAAGGAGAAAATGGGTTTTACATGTACCATCAGGGAATGTGAATATGTATTTCATATTTTCCGATAAAATAAAAAATAGATAATTCAAATACTTAACTTTAATTTCTAAAGGGAACAATCAAAATAATTTAATACAACACAAAATTGTTTCGAATTTTCAACTTCCTGCACAATATTTGCACATTGTCTAGAAGTTGATCCTTGGTAATTAGATGGTCCACAATAGCCCGTGAAAGGACACAAGCTTCCAGCGATTCCTCGTGTTCTCTTGAAAGGACTGCAGAAGCGCCGATACGTCTTTCTTCTGGATTGGTTCCCTTCAATTTCCCATACAGTGTTCCGTACGGCATATTGTATATTCAAGATGCCTCTCTGGGTCCCGGTCAAAATCCCGAAAGCCAAAATCCCGAAAGCCAAAATCCCGAACGCCAAAATCCCGAAAGCCAAAATCCCGAATGGGTCAAAATCCCGAAAGCCAAAATCCCGAATTCTTAAAAGTGTCATAGCTACTCCCACGATTGCACCCGCGCTTTCTGGAGGCAAAGGGAAATCTTCTGTGTCTTGGAAAATTATTCTAAACATTTTCCCCCATATAATTTCATGCCTTTCAGGATTTTGAACTTTCGGGATTTTGGCTTTCGGGATTTTGGCTTTCGGGATTTTGGCTTTCGGGATTTTGGCTGCCACCGTGCCTCTCTAATTCTAAATCCATTTCTGACATTCTCAAGAATTTTTCCCATTTCATCATCCCAGTATTGAAGGCGTTTTTTTGGTGTTCTTCCTGAAGAAAAAGTGACCGATATTCCATACGTCGGAATTTGAGATTATCGATCACAGAAAATACCTTATTACGCTCAATTAACAGTACTTACCTATGAAATCTTCATATATAAGCTTCAATACATACTTAATTGGTTTCCAATATCTATACCAATTGTATCGATAAGAAGCGCACAAACTGTTCAATTCACTGACAAAACTGACTGTATTTGCTTAAGAGAAATGGCAGCAAAGTGAATTTTTGGAATGGCTACTATTGTAATTTTGTGCACACATTTTTAAAAATCACTTTTTCTTGTGCAAATATCACCGGAAAAATTGTGAATTTTTTTTATTTGACATCGTGAAACATAAAATAATTAAACAATAATATAATAATTAAAGTTCATGTAGAAAAATGTTTTTTTTATCCATTAATTGGAAGATAAGTCGATATTACAAACATCGCTTGATCGATATTTGGAGCGTTTTAGTAATACCAGCGTCTACCCTAAATAATTATAATCATTTGTTTGTTCACAATATATAATATAGTTATATAATATAATATATAATAAAGTTTATATAATATTTAGTTATTTTTTAAAAGTCATAATAAGACCTTTCCAAAATACCTCTTATTTGAATGAAAATTTATTAATTAATTTTCAGAAAAAAACTTATACTTTAAATAAAAATAATGGTTAGCGAAAGATCCCAATTCGATCAGCACTTAATTTAGAATTTTGAGATCGTCACACAATTTTTTGAGCTAAAAGTAAAGACTTCTTGAGTAGAGTCCTTTATGTTTTTTTGTTTTCTCATGCTGACCAAAATTTAAGATTTTACAGACTATTTATTAATTTACTTATTTATTAATTCTTCAACTCCCCTAAAAATTGATTTTGTATCGATAGGGAGTGTATCCTGTGTTCGCCAGTGGAAAAGTGGTCACCCTAGACACACTAACTAAGAGAAATTTCTTTAAAAAAATGCCTTTTTAAAGGAAATTTCCCCTATCCTTGTAGGCAGAAACGTCAAAATTTTTTACAACACACAATTTTTGACGAAAATTGCTTCTAATGTGTAGACATCATAAGAGGAAAACACTTTTTTGGTCTTGCCCAGAGCTTTCGGCCTCGATATGGGCCTTCTTCAGTGGCTGGAAGGGCATCAAAATTTATGTTGCAGCATTTTCTTTCATTTTCTTGTTTTACAGAGGTCATTTTTGGACAATTTCAACACTAACTCGACTAAATTGTGTTTTCGCCGCTTTTCTCAGAGATCGTTTGCTTGTTGGAGCAGACATCGTAAGGTCATTATCAGAGATACTTACAATGGGGTTATCAACTCTCTGGGTCGAGTCCCTTGGTCTGCCAGTAGCGTTTTTAGATGTACTCGTGCCTCATCACCATAATATTTTAGGGTTTTAGGTAGGGTAAATGTCCTAATTCAAAACCATTTTCAGACGCTTTAACTCTGACAGAAAGTTCAACACATTAAGTTCATATTTTTTCTGAAGAGAATTATATAAATTTCCTCCTTGACTCTTCTAGAATGTAACTGTTTAGTGAAAATTCTTTGAAAATGCTTCTATTGGAAACAAATTAATCCAAATGGAGACAAGGGAAAGTTTCTAATTGGAGACAAACAGTGTAAGTGAAACCGTGACGAAAGGCTTCCAAAACCTTTTTGAGTTGCTCTTGAGGGTAGGATTTCTTCTTATTCCTGGACTCTTCTTCTTTTCCGTCTGAGACAATAATAAAATCTCTCCAAAAAATCATATTTCTGGGATTTGCTAAGTTGGTTTTAAAGCAGGTTTTGAATTAGCTTAATTTACCCTACATCTTGTCCATGATTTTCCATAAGATTAAACAATTGATAATATTGATTCATTCGGGCAGTATCTCTTGACGATTTCCGCTGCCGTTTTCAGCTATCAGTATTCGCTGCGAGGGGGCACAATTTGGTGCTTTACTGACCAAAGTTTGAAATATTTTACTGACCGTTTTAAAATGGCACATGACAATTGGAATTGATTAAGTAATGAATTACATCATCTTTTTATTATAAAACTATTAACTTGTCATTGAAAATTGTTTTCAAAATTAGTCATTATATTTGACGACACCTTAATCTACAATCTGCAATCTTATTAACTCAAGTTGTCTATGATACCTCTAACGCCAATGCTTTGAATCATGTTGAAAACCAATTTGCTACCATCATGCGCATTTCCTACATGGTGCAAAATATTAAATAACACTCACACCGGCGACAATAGACATTGAAATCATGATCTGTGAAGAGAAATGAATTTCAATTACCATCACCTCAGGATGAATAAGGAATCCCTCGCTGTCATTATTGTGGTGTGTCAATATTGACACTGGGAAAAAAGGAGATGGAAGAGGTTGAATGAATCTGTCAGGTAAATTGAGGTGATGAGACAGATTAGAGAGCGAGGAAAAATCCCATAAAAGGGATCTTCACTTAAAAATTTATTTAAATTGCTTCACGGGCAATTTAATTTGGTTCTCTGGTCCATGAGGTAAGTGGAGGTGGTTTATTGGGAAGATTGCATGGCAATTATTAGAGCCAAATGATGAAAAGAGTGATTCGGGGAGTACTTTGGGATGACTTTCGAGTGTAGAGGTTATTTAGACTTCTCGCGAAATTCGATAATGACACAGGTGGAAAATAATCTTGAAGATTTTCCCAAGTTCAATAAAAGCGATTAATTTCATTTGAAGGAGTCTCATTGAATCTCCTTCCCTTTTTATCAGTGAATTTCTCATTGGCTCTGACGATATTGCTAAAGTAATCGAGAGTTGATTATTTTCTTGATTATTTTTTTTTTACTGAAGAGATCTTTACAGATTATGTCCCATTCGTATTTAAATAAATCCTCTTTCGCAATATCAATTCATTCATCCGACCTTTTGCATATTGTGAGGGTGCTTCTGGACGCTAAAAGAAAGTGAAGAAAAAAAAGATTGCAAAAGTCACCCCAAATCCAGAGGTCACTCGAAGCTGAATGCAACAAAAATAAATAAAAAATCACCCCCCTTTGTTGAACAGGAAAATCCCTTACCATCAGAATATCCTATTCTCTCCAACAAAGAGTTTACATAAAATATGAATACATTTTCAATGACTTTCTTCTTGTAAAATCTTGTTACTTAGTATTTAATCTTGAAGAGATTTAGTGGTGTATAATTGGTAATACCGTCAAATTTTGTGCGGAGAGCTCTCTGATTCGACTGTTGCGGTTGTTAAATTGCGTTCTGTGCGGAGCAAAAAGATCAGAGAAAGGTTAGTAAAAGTGTTCGTAAATGTTCGTAGTAAAAGTGTTTGTAAATGTGGGTGGGAACTTAGCAAATGCTAGTAAATCGTATAATCCACTAAAAAATTCCTAAAAGTTTGTACTTTTTACTCAAATATTGTTCGTAACATGATCACTAATGAACGTTTTTAGTTTTTTTTTTACAAATATTTGTTCGTAAATTTTCGTAAACACACAGAAAAATTTTCGTAAAATTTTGTAATTTGTTCGTAAACTTTTGCCAGACAAACAAACATGTTTGTAAAAAAGTAGAAACTATCACAAAAGGAACTTATAATAATTGATAATTTAATTCAGAGGTGTGCAAAAACCGTTGAAACCGAATAAACGTCAAAATAAGTTTGTTCTGGTAGCGTTTTGACCATTGACGTACATGTTTCATTTGACGTTTATTCGGTTTCAACGGTTCTTGCACGCCTCTGATTTAATTTTATAGAAATTACCGTTTTATTTTTAATGAATTGCTTTTTATATTAAATTATGTAGTAAAATTTTCAAATTTAGTTTATAGTATATTTAGTATTTAGAATATTTGGCGACTGATGACGCAGATTCATTCTAATAGTATCTCTGGACAATTTCCCACCTTTTAACTTTTTGTAATTTGCCTTTTTGACGTAAATTATGAGTTATCAAAAAACATATTATTTCTTGTTATTTATCATCACTCTTATACACATATATTTACCATTGACAACTTTAAAAATATACAAACCCACCATTTGCCTCTCAAATGACATAAACTCAAAATGTGACCGGTTTACATTAAGTTGGTTGCATGTTTTGACCATTTTAAATTACTTTTTTTAAATTAGGCAACAAACTTTTGATTTCTCAAGAATGACCAACTTTTGGAAAACAATTATTTTTGATATGAAATAAAACTATTTATTTTTATTTTTTGAAAAATATAAATAATATCTATGGATTACAGGAATTGCAAAAAGAAAAAATTGAAAAAGTATTTTTTTCTATCATTTTTTCACTTGTTTTCACAAACATGCATTAGGCAACAAACTATTGATATTCACTGTACGTGCGGTATTAATTGGCGTATGGTTCTAGTTCTCTAAAGTTTTTATAAGTTATCTGTGATATATCACATACTATATAATATGCATATTGTGCATATGGTATGATAAGATTTACAACAATTTCCTAAAATTAATAGTTATTTTTTTTAGTATTTAACTTTCGCATATTTACAATGATCGAGACAGTTTGCGGTATTTCTATTTCAAAATAAAGTTATGTCAATGTTTTACAAGGTGGTTAATAAATCTTAATCATATTCGATGTTGTTAGAGGCTTTACGAATTTTTCAATATATTATTGTAAACATACTTAGTTCTAAGGGAGGTTTCTTAAAATATAAAGACCATTGGAAAGTTGGTCTTGAAGTTAACCTAAGAACCACATGGACCCGTTAGATCTAAAGGTTTTTAATAAACCGTTAAACAGGTGGCCTACAAAACTAAATTTCTAATAGAATCGACAGAAATTAAAAAAAAATAATCGTCCTTAAAATAAAATAAATATCTGTTATTAGAAAGTGAATAAAAAATAAATCATTAAAGGTTTCTAATCACTTTTTATCATTCTTCGTGCGCAATTAAATCCTAAGAGTATTTTCAATTAAAATCAATTGCAATACCTCTAATACAGTAGCGAGGGTGGGATAAGTTGTCCCAGAGGGAAGGACAAATAGTCATGATTCTCCTTTAATTTGCGTGGTGAACCACAAGAGAAAATAAACGAGTCTTCGAATACAAAAACCATTCAACCTTATTGGATTTCCATTTTAAAACTAATGGGACTTTTTTTTCTTTCTGTGGTGTCTCCTCCCATGGGGATGGCATCCTCATCCGAATGTTATTCTTTTGCCTCATTTCGCTACGCAAATATACTCAGGCCTGAGAATGTATGGAAAGAAGGAGCCCCAGAATAAAAGTAAAATACAGTGCAAATAGAAAATATCCTTCTTTGACACTCAATTCCACTATTGCGACAATTCAGGAGACTCAAATAGACTTAATGGCGTCTCAATTGTCCTCATCTTCTGGTAGGGACTTCAGTACAAATAGAAAAAGCCCCAGCAATGAAAGAAAAAAAAGAAATAGGAATAAAAACGGGTGAAGGACTCTCTTTTTCTCTCATTCAATTAAATTAAATTTCCACTCAAATAGACGACATTTGCGACTGTGCGAGGACCTCATACAAAATTCTTTTCTTTTTTTCAATATTGAAAATGAGTGGAGAAATAAATCCCAATAGAAGATGTTTATACTATGAGATGACATGGAAAATTTCTACTTTTTTTTCTCTATAATGTCCCGCCTCTTGGACATATAATGAAGCACTTAGTGAATCATCCTTGCGTGGATTATTCTATGCTCTGGGATAATATGCGATGTTTGGATGGGAAATATCGTCATGTGGCATATCAGTCATATTTTAAAGCCCTCCAAAAGACATCTGTCGTTCCTTTCAACCTTCATCCATCTCACATTCAAGTGCAAATTCCATCCATGAAGACTCAAAGTGCAATGCACTTGAAAGGCATACTTTCACATGGAATCTCTTTCTTTAGTATCTCATCTGTTTTTGGCTTAAGGAACCATTACTAGAACCTCGTAGAGAAAGTTTTCCTTACCTTAAATCTCTCGTCGGTGGGTGACACGGTGTGAGATATCATTAAACAAAGTAGAAATTTTGAGATATTTGCAAAGTTAATGATAATCACACAATGCCCTGAATCCTTATGGAGGCCAAGACTTATCGTGGTTAATTCCCCGGCAGCGATCTAGTTCTGTGCCTCTATCTGAAGACTTCCAAGATATTTAATCCGACTGACTGATAGTGTTTCCTGACAGCCAATCTCCTACATTATGCATGCGGGTAACTGAACTATACAGCTAGTAAAAGACCTTGCTTGAAGCGAAAGGCGGGAAATATAAATTTCCTGCTAACAGGAAAGGAATCCACCGGCCGGGCCCTATTTCGTTACTGCACTCTTAAAAAAAATTTAGTCCCAACTACCTCATATACAGTTATGGAACCTATAAAATATAGTAAGCATAGACCCATCCATATATTTAGCTACGGTAACTAAATGAAATAGTTGACCATAGTTGCAGTATCCTTTTCATTTAGTTATCACAACTAAATTAGATTAGTAACGGGTACTATAACTTATTAGTTCCAATAACTAAATAAATGTGGTTGATACCCATCTTATTGGCTGTACTAACTATATCATATTAGTTGTGGTTATATAGTTTAGAAAAGCTCCACTCTTTACTATTAAAAAAGTTATCAGAACTTTATGAAAATATAGACCCATTTATTTCCATTAGTTGTGAGAACTAAAAGGAATTAGTGACCAATCTTAGTTGGGATATCGATTTCATTTAATTAACACAAGTAAATATAATTATATGAAACCATTATGAAATTATTGCCGTAACTTATCCACGCAAATATTGCTTTATGTTCTTACTACTAATAAATTTATTATGAGTAAAATGTTTTAAGATTATAAGAACTATTTTAAATATATTTGATAATAATCACCTGATCAACTAATTTTCATTAGTAATGATGTCTAAACTTTTCTAAGAGTGCTGGGCTGGTGTAAAATCCCGACATTAGGAAGTTAAAAAATATATATATTTGAGTCAGATATTGCAAAGTGAAAAGAAAGTGTGATAGATTATTCGACTTTGTGATGAAAAGTTTACTGGAATACCTTAAAAAGAAATATTTAGGAAATTTAAGGATTAAGGAATGGCTCTAGTTTCAGGATATCTTTTTGTTATTGGTAGATATCCTATGTATTAACTATCCTCCTGTTTCATTGCTAATGTTGGGGTGCTACCGTGATGGTAAATTTGGGAACACATGGGTTAAGGTTGTCTCTGTTTGCGTTTTTTTTTTTCAATGAGCTCCAGCAGATATTTATTTAATTTCTGAAAAATGAATTGCTATTAACGTTATGGACTAGAAATTATTCTAAACTAAAGTTTTATTGCGTACAAGGAATATCAACTGTTATTTTAATATTGTGGTCATAATGTGGTTATAATTCCCGTCAAAATGTGGTTATAGTGTCGGCATAATGTTGTTATAATTCCAGTCAAAATATGATAATAATATGGTTGTAATGTGATATGCAGCGAATGTGATAATAATTCTCGGAATTATGTGGTCATAATGTGGCCAGAATTTCCGAGGTGTTATTGTAGTTGTGTTTTCAAAATTTGGTTATAATGTGGTTATAATTCGCGATATGGTCATACTGTAATGTGAGATAGATCTATGCAAAACCTTTGCGAATTTTGTGAATAAGAGTATGTGCCGAAATTTCATGAGAACGATTATTGCGAAATGTTCTTTTTCACTGTGCCATATAAGTGAAGTTCATCTGGAAGATGACTCAAAATTTACATCAATAGAATAGAACCAAAATAAAATTAGTATTAAAATTGGGTCATAACTAAATTAGAATTTAAACCACCCTGAAAAACTATTCGAACTTATTAGGATTTTCAAGAAGAGATATTCAAGAAGATATTTCAAGAAGTTTCGCACATACTCGAGTTTGGTGGGATTTTCTAGAGACCCCAAGTCGCTATCTTTAATCGTTTGACCTCTAAGTCCGCTGACGGCCAAATCGCTGGATGGAAAAGGTTTGATTCGCTAGGTTTTGTTGGGAAAATTGGAGCGCCACCAGACTTCTAGAATTTTTATTTCTATTCTACTTGGACTATGACGACCATTTCTTCAATAGAAAAGTATCCTTATCCCTATAATATCTATGAATTCATACAACTCTCATCCTCTAAAGTCTAATATCTAATTAAAAAAATTGCAGTATCCGGTGCTACTTTGCGTTTGGTGGTGCCCTAGTTTCCCTTAATGTGGGAAAAGAAGTACGTGCAGTGTGTAGCAAAAAGGAAAATATCCAAAACTAATGTAAATTCACTAAGGCGTCTAGCGGTGATCTTTAACACTTGTGTTAGATACGTTTGTGGTCTCGGCCCTCGCGATCATATTTCTAGGCACTGCAACATTCTGCTGGATTGTGATCTCCCATCACTCCTCCGTCAGAGAGCGGTTTCTTTTCTGTTTCGTCTGATTTCATCGGGTCGTCCGCGCTACTTGACCTCACTTCTGATTTCTGGGGCTTCTGCCAGGGTTCGGGGACTCTCGGCATCGCTAGATTCTACCAAACTGGATCAGGCTAAATTCGTTTCTCTTTTTCCTTTCTTTCTACTCTGTTACTATTTTCTGATTTTCTTTTTTTTTCAAACCATGTAAGAGGGGCGGACCCTATTGGTATTGATTGAAATAAATAATAATAATAGTAATAATAATAAATCTCTATCAAAAACTAATCCAAACCCACTTGTTCTTGAAGTGCTCGATATTCCGGACAGTTTTGGACTTCTTTTTGGGGTCATTTTTGATAATAATCCAATATCTCTCAAAATGAAACGAATAGCGTTGTTTGGTGGGTTCATCTCCTTAGTTACGTAACGGTCATTATTCTCCTCGTACCATTCTCTGGTCGACTTTGAGTAAAGATACCATGTAAAATCTGGCCAGAAGATCGGAAATATGTCATGACTTCTGTACAGGGGCAACAGAAATTTTTGGAGGCATTCCGGGATATAAACGGACAAGTCTCGTCCGTTTAAGTAAGTGGTGCCCTACATAAAGAACATTTCTGACGTCCACGTATAGATCGCTATCCAAACCATGAATTCTTTGGAAATTTGTCATAGTTTTTGAATCAATGCTTTTTGTAAGATCCAGCGCAAGAATATTGTAATATTGTTGCCCTGGTAAGTTTTTGAGTGCTTTTAAGAAAAAGTGGAATAAAGTCGTCTGATGATCTTGTGAAGGCCTTGTTAAGATAAATCAAGAAGAAGCTATAATACGATATTTTGCTAATTAAAAATTTGAATAAAAAAAAAACAGTATAGGGTAAAGTGATATAAGTTGGACATAGTGTTACAAGTTGGACAATTCGCAGGTACAAGTTGGACATGGCTTTTTTCTTCATAAATACAGTACAAAATTTGTTTTCAAGCACAAGGAACCAAATAATAAAACTAAAGCATTAAAAATATACAAATAAAAATGAAGTACTAAATTTATCAAGAAAAAAGCCCTGTCCAAATTATACCATTGTCCAACTTGTATCACTTTACCCTATCAAGTAATTTACAATGAAGTAAAGTTTCAAGAAATATTTTTCTTTTTTTTTAAATAATTTTTTATGACCTAGTATTTGATATTGAAACATTTTCCGTGGGTACAATCTAATTATGGACATGTTTTACTAAAGGTCTTTGCTTCTGAAAAACTGTCCAAAAATTAAAGGATATTGGATCTTGGAAATTTCAACTCAAAGCGTAACCCCATCTCTAAAAAATTCTCTGAGAAAGCTGAATGAAAACTAGTCAAAAGATTTTTTTAAACTAGATAGAAGAATGTTCATTCAAAAAGTCTAGAAATTGTTGTCTTTTCTATAAATCTTCCCATTGAAATGTTGAAGAAATGAAAGAAAAAAGTGTAACAGTGGACTCTAAGCCCACCTTTTTGTCCACTGGGAAGGTTAAAAAGTCAGAGACATATCACAAAAGGTGGCTAATAATGGAAACGCAGAGGAATCGATAAATAAAGATTAGTGAATACCTGAGGATGATATTAAAATGGAGGATGATTCTTGGGTTTTTTGAGTGAATATATGGGCAAGAGACACCATTGAGAAAGAAATGCACTTTTGTCCATCAATGGTATTTGGATATGTTTATTCACCAATGAAAAGCCATTGAGACAACGCTGAAGATCAAAAAAGTTAGTGTTGTGGAGCAAAAGAATGGGACAAAAGGTGAAAGAACGTATTGAGGGTTGTTGATTAAAACCAATCCTCCAGTGGTTGTTGTCTAGCAAAGTAGCTTTTCGGCATTTTATTTCATGGTATTTTAGAGAGTTGGAATTGTTAAATTTAATGAGAAAAGCTCACAATCTAATACACAAAATTGAACACCATCAATTTGTCCCTCATTATTGGGTATTTCAAAAGACTCTTAAGAGAAGGTATGAGCGCAGTTATCCAATTATCATGCATGTAGAAATTGCTTCTTTGGCCAAGATCCAATCGATTAGCTTTCATTGGAATCTATTTAAGCTCGTTGGATATTTTCTCTTGATTATTTACCTCAATGTTGATTGCTGAAAATCACTACACAAATTTTGATGATTTGGTTGGAAAGGGAATTAAATTATTAGTTTTTAATTTGGTAGTTCTTTTTTATTCTCCACAATACACAGATAGAAATTATGCATGTGTGGCCTTACACAGTTGAAAAATATAAAGAATAATTTATCTTTTTCACATCAAATTATTGTGTTATTATTCCATAAAAATGCAAAAAAAGCATTCATGTTCATATATGATCATGTTTTATTAATTTATTGATCTTCCGAAGAAATTTTGTACGTAAAGTGTAATTTTGTACAAAACGTGTAATTTTTGTGTAAAAATTACTCATTTCAATACACTGTGTGACTTACATATTTAACTTTAAACAAATAAAATCCACAAAATTAAGTAAATTATCATTGTATATTTCTTGTAAGATTTACAAAAATTCTGTATTTTGGTAATGTAACGTAATAGTGTAAAAAATTTGTGTAATAATCAATTATTTTTGCTGTGTACTGATGTTACAAAAAAAAACATCTCAATTTATGTAACTTCTTGATCTCAACAATGCCCAGGATGATGAGCAACATCTGTTAATTAAGAATTTGTGGAAAGTAGCCCATTTCCCTACTGAATTGTTCATAGTTAGAGAAACCAAAGCAAATATAAAGTGAATAGATGTAAGAGACTGCTCTCATAGATTTTTTTTTAAATGGAGGAACAGCAATAATGAGAATATTCTGTAACTTCTTCAGTTGTTTTTTTTTTGTTGTGTCCTGTACCTCCCGATCCCCAATAGTAATTCACCTATTCGTCTACTTCAATATGACTTGCATTTCCCCATTGAAGCATAGCCATTATGGGTGAAACGGAAGTTTAATTTTCTCCATTTTATTCACGACTTTTTTTTCCTCCCTGAATACTCCATTTTTCTCAACTCACAGTCCTTTTGTTGTCTCTCACCGTCGTTTTCAAATGAGTATTTTTCTTTCATTAAAACTAACTCACCAGCTTTTTTTTCCTTCGTTTCTTTTCTTGTCTACAGTGAAAAACCGCCCCTTGTCGACATTGGGGGTGGTTTTCTACCCACATTCAGCATTTTCTAGTGTCTTTCTTTCAATTCTCTTTGAATAGGTGTTGATGGTGTGTGCATTTGAAACATTGTTGGGAAATTTACACCACAAAATACATTCCAATTATAGCATATTATGCTTTACATTTACAGTAAACAGGAAATTGGATTACTTCCTAATACATATCCGGTTAAAATTAACTCGAATATTGAGAATATAAGGTTTAAAGAAGATATTCACAGCGAAATTGGGAAGTAACTCTGAGAAATTCTTTTATTTGAAGAAGCTTTTAGTAATGAGTTCAGTTAATGTTAGTTTCTTTTCAACTTCTTTTAAGCCTTTATCAATCAATTTGAATATTACATGTAACTCTCACAGAGGGAGAGTGGGCTATTGAGGACTGCAAAATCAAAGTTTTTGATCAGTAGTACTTATACACTTTAAAAAAGGGATGCGATTAACTTTTTTTCTTCGTAACTTTAACCCTTTTGAGGTGTAAAAATATATTAACATTTTTTAATGTCAATTTTACACCTTTTTAAGTGTAAAATTAACATGAAAAAGGGTAACTATAACGCATAATACTCCTAAAAAGCATAATATTAACACCGATTTCGGATCAATAATGCAGGGTAAAATTAACATTTCCGGAATGTTATTTTAACTTTTTCGGATTTGTCTTAGTGTATAGATCAAAGGACAATGGGCAAAAATGTATGGAAGCTGGTCCAACATTTCGCCAGATATGGGACTAAGTCTATTTTGTAGATATTGGTGTAAAACTTAAAATTTACTGAGACCCAACTCAAAAAGGACTGTCAGTCATTGGGATTTTAACGATATTCTTATGAAAATTCACAACTTTGACAATTTATTACTCGTAAACGGCTTGACCGATTTAAACGAAATTCAGCTCAAAGTCGACATATGACTTAAGCTTTAAATAAATATTTTTAGATTTTCCCTCTGACTGGATCCGACTGGTAGCTCCCATACAAACTAATCATGTTTCAAAGATATCAAGCATTACAGGACAACAAAACGAAAACTTTTTTCGTGTAATGGGAAACCTTCGGTATTATAGGAGTCCTTGGTGTTTTTTTTAATATATCTCCCTAAGAAACTTATAGTATATCACGTCAAGTTTTTGAGATATCTTAGAGTTCTTAAAGAATAAGAGAATTAAGAGTTCTTAAGAAATGGATAGAATTATTTTATGAAACTTGCTTTTTCTCAATAATAGTATGTATATCGTTATCGTAAGTTGTTGGTGTCAGAGAACGATTTCTAAAAGATATCTCAAGAAACCTTTTCCTAGAAGAAATCGTATCCATATTTCTTGTAATCATCCAGATTATCCTAAAAACCTCCAATATCCTTTAATTCAATTAAAAGTGCTGCGTTCTTTTTTATCCTTTACAGAAATACTCTCTTTGAAAAAGGAGCCAAGATTGCTGAAGGTCATAGGTTTGAAAGTTATTGTTATCAAAAGAATTTTAACAAAACGTTCAAAGTATAATGGCTTAATTAATTTTTTTTACCCTTAACTTATTAATCAAAGTATTTGAATAACGATATCCTATAGGACCCTGCGGTCTTCAGAGACGTAAACTCTTTTTTCAAGAAGAATATTTCTGCACAGAAAACATTTCCCTACATACAATCCTTTCTTACTGAATTTGAAAGACGTTCAAAGATTTATTAGGAAGATATAAATTATGTTAGGGAAAATGAAGAGATGAAGACGGGTTGTTCTAGGAAGATCTTTCTTGAGCTCTCCTTTATAAATTGTTATTTGAAGCGATTAACATAAGACAAACCAGTATTGTATAAAAGAATTTTTGTAAAAAAAATCGTAACTTTTCTTAAACATAATGTTTAATGCTCTAATGCTTTTTCTACATACTCTTGGGGTTTGTCCCAGAACAAAAGTTGTTACCTTTACTGATACCTATTCGATACAGGTCTCATTCCTGGCGAAAGATTGAACGATTTTGTCCATTGTCCTTTGTATTGTCTTGAGACACATTTTAAAAGATCAATGGTTTCTGACTTAAATTTGTTTAAACTTTTTGTAAAAATTTGCTAGCTAATATATATTTAATTTAACTTAAAAACAAATATAAATATTAAGAATTGATATATAACAATCTCTTCGTATGTCCTTGAATATTAATTGTCAAATATTTTCACTTATTGTTATTTAAAAGCTAAAACAGATTATGAAATAAAAATAATTATTTATAAAAATAAAGATAACGATGAAAGTATTTTATACTAATTTATTTAAGGTGGCAATAGAAAGGCATGGCACGAAGTGGTGCTAATACTCTAAGTACCCAAGTAGATTCAGGATTAAATAAAGGAATATTATGCAAAGGACCTCTAATTGATGATCCTAATTCCTCAGTGTATGAAGCTTTGGGATAAATCCTTACTGGTAAGTTTTACAAGTTTCATATTGCCAAGAATCGGCCTGAATCTATTTTGGGACTTAATACGGATTTAAAACTAAGTTTAACCTTAATATTCAATCATAACTGTCCTATCATACTATTTCACATTACTTTTTAATACGAATTTCTCATTGTTTTTTCATATGAATTATTTTGTATTTTAAATCTTTTGAGTTTGTGGATTTTCAAAAATTTATTGGGAAATGGTGCACTTTTGAATTGGGGCAGCTTTAAAATTTCTCTTTTCTTTAAATTTAGTTCTACAAATCAATTGCGAAGCAAAATTACTTTATGATAAGGCTTAGTTTTATCTAAAAATGAAAGAAAAAAAGCACAATTTCAAAGCTGCCCAATTCAAAGGTGCCGTACTTCCCTCTCTTGACAAAAAGTTAAATTTGGTCCATAAAAATATGTTTAAATGTGCTTAAATAGCACAAGCACATTTGTTTATTAATTAAAATTTCCTTACAGTCGAACAGGTAGTCTTTTGAACAAAATGTGTTTAATGCTTTTATTCATTCGTTTATTCCTACTTAAAATTATTTATTTTTAAAGAATAGAATATACACAGTGGATTAGTGGTGAATTTGTTGGAAGTAAGGTCCCACTATCAAGTGTAGTCCCTCCAAAAAAAATGGGTAAGACATTATTGTGTAGAGAAATCTTCAGTTCCGGGGACGTGTTTATGTAATTTTCTAGAACACCGTGTGAAAGTTGATTCGAAAGCTATTATATCGTTTACAAGCCTTTCTTTTGGATTGAGGTTCCTTCTGAAGAACAGAAAAGTGGTTCATTAAATGTAAAAATCCTTTCTTTTAGTAATATTACACATTTTTCCATAGTCTTTCGCAAACAAAACCCCTTGTACCATTTCAATTAAGCATATTTCTTGTACATGATTCCTATAAATGACAAATTTCAAAGAATTTTATCGGGAATTCGCTTTAAAATTTTAATGTGAAATCTTATAGTGTATAATGACATTGTATGCAGAAATTTTTCCAGAAAATTTTACTTGATAAGAAATTACAAAAGTTAAGCCATTTACCTGAAGTCAATATAAATGTTCAATAAAAATCTGTCCATAAATCATAAATCTGTACTTTTTGTACTCAGTGCAACTTGGTACACCCCTAATTTGGGGCCGAAGTATTCATTGGTGATAGTCCTAAATTTCAGAAATATTTTGTTCACTTTTATACGACAAGGTCAAAAGGTCAAAAAATGCGCTTTTCGTGTTTAGAAGATAAATGGTGTGAGATAACGATTTGGAATATTCTTTGGACCCCCCCCCTCACCCAACAAATTGCCCCTAGAAGTTCAAATTTGATCCCCTACTTAGGTATCCTTGACATTTTTTTCTCATAGCACTTAAAAGTAAAATTTATAATTTCAGTTAAGTTATAACATAAAAAAGGAGAATCCCTGAAATATTCGAATAAAAAAATTTAGGAACTCTTTTTTTTAATAGTCGTGAATTATATTGTCATATTCATCTATTTCAATTAAAATTTAAATTTAAACAGCTTACCTTCTTCCGGAAATCTCTTACAGAAGGTGGAGAAAATCCTGCTGGAGGGTGTAAAATTGGCGACCCATCGACTTTTATGTGGTTCAACTGACACACAATCAGATGGAAAAAAGCACCCCCCATGATGATTGTGGTCTGAGGGGGTGGTTTTTGCGGATGAAATAAAGAGGTGATTGGAACGGAGGGTTGAGAGTTTGCTTCAATAATAAGGTGAGTTCTTTTTAATATCTGTCAAATGCAGAGAAGAAGGAGATTTTCCTAAACAAGTCCATTGAAAATCTCCGGGAGATTGTACTTTCCAAAATACATCACAATAGACGACAAAACCATTATTTCATAGTAGGAATTTTCCTTGTTCAAAATTGATTTTAAAATGGTGTGATTTTTTTTACTCTGGTATACCTAGAATCAAAAGTTTAAAGATGAAAATTTGCCTTTAATAGATGGTTGGAAAATTTTCACCCATTTAACAAAATTGGTCATAAGGGGGAGTATTTTCAGTGCTGTATTGGAAAAAAAATGGGAAAAAGAAATCTTTTGCTATATATTTGGTGGTTTGAGAATGAAGAAATTCAAATTTCTTTTGAGCTTTCTCGCGTTATATTTTTTCGATTGACAATTCGCCGAGGAGCTTCAATAGAAGTTTTTCTGCAGAAAGTTTCATTCTTTTCCTTTATTATTTGCACCCTTAAAGCCTCCCTCATGTTTTTTCTTTTTTTGTATTATTTAGCTTTATTGCACACTTCTTTAGAAGTATTCTTTTCATGATCCTAAAGACGAAAGTGACACTGAGATAAAATATTTTGGAATACTTATATTCAACAGAATTCTATAGTTCATTCTTTTTAAAATTTTATTTAATTGCTGGATTTTACGCTCTGACTAAAGTGTTCCATTCTGTACTATTTTTAGAAAATCTAAACAGAAAAACGTACCACAATTTTGATTAATAAATGTCATAAAATGAATTGTTTTTTAGAGCGCTCGCTTTGCCATGCATGTGTTCAGGGTTCAAATTCCCTTTTGGTCACTAGAAATTTTTTTTTGGAAATAAAAATGTTTTATACTACTACTGTTAGAATATACTGCTACTGTTACAGAATCCTTCTACAGATTTCTTTATAGGATGTTATTATTTCATTATTTAATTACAACAGCGATCATCTTCAATTTTATACTGAAAACAGCTTTTGGAGAAATTTAAATTAGAATAGGAGATATGTAGGGCAATTAAACTCAACCCAACTTTATTGCCAATTCTTTTACTCAAAACAATATAGGGGAAGGTTTTGCAACTTCGTAATGTTGCAGCTTCGTAAAAGTTGATTTTTTTCCGAGTTACTAAATGAATTTTATTCATGGACGTATAATCTAAAAGCTAGTCCTACATCTCACATTTCCTGAAAAAACTTGCAAGCCTAGGGTTCCTGAGTTCAAAAGGCAAAAATAAAAAAAATGGGCCTAAAATCGTAATTCTGACGTGTAATATTTTATGCATTTTTGCACACTGCAAGTGTCTTTTCGAAAAGCAACTATTCCAAGTTATAGAGGGTTTATTAGGGTGAATATTTACCGTGAAAACCTTTTGCTTGAAGGGAGTCGTTTTTATGGGTGGAGGAAAATTTATAAAAACTACCACCCTTGCAGCTCAGAAAAATTGAATTTTGCAGCTTCGTAAAAACATCTGTCAAAATGACTGACCACTGAATTTGAGAATTCCTCACTGTTTTGGGTCACATTGTGCATGCCGCTCGGGATATTTGACTCATCAGAGATTTCACTGAGTAAATTCACAAGAAAATTGGGATATTAAACAATTTTCACTAAAATCTCGAAGGAAAACACGCACTTCACCATCAAAATAAGACTTCATCAGATGTTTTTATTTCACTTCTGTCAAATCAAACATTAAGCCTGAATCTGCTTATGGTAGGTGTGATTCTTTTATTGCCCATACGGTGCTTTTTGAGAATTTTTCATTCAATTTGTATTGTTTTCAAGCGGAATTTTTCACATTTTACTTTAAATTAATCACTGGTAATTCTAAGAATCACTTGTGTTCAAAAAATGTTCTGTAAGACAGATTCGTGACGATAGAGAAAAAGCAAGGATTACAATAGGTGTGATTATGAGAGAATCATACCTAACCAAGCTCTTAACTGACTGTAAGAATGCAGGACAAAATGGTTTTTCAAGTGTCAAAAACCATGTGTTAGAAAAATAGCTTAAAAGTGATTTTTAATGCGTGATACCTCCTACAAACAGTGAAAATAAGTAGATGAAAGTTCCATCTAAGTAGGGTGGAGTCTACACTTATGGATGTTGTACACACTTATGGACAACACAAAAATCTTAAGTTCTTACATTAAACAGATTTCGAAAGGCCAAAAAAAGTGTTAATTACATCATAAACTAATAATTTTATAACTTTTCGAAATCTATTTTACGTAAGAACTTAAGATTTTTGCACGCTGTCCATAAGTGTATAACATCCATAAGTGTAGACTCCACCCTAGTGATTCCCAAATTTTTGTGTCCGGTGTAATGTTTTCGGGGAAATTGAGGCCTACAAAGGTGGGAAAAAGTGTTACGAAGCTGAGTTAACCATGGCACCTTCGTAAAAAAATGCCGCTACATTTTAATTTTCCTGTAGAGGAAAATTCAAGGACTTCCAGTGTGCAAAAAACGCGTGAAAAAAAATATAAGAGAAATTAATCGTTACAGTTTTTTTGCTCACCGTTTATCGAATTTTCGTTTCATTTCATCAATTTTCTTATATTATTTTCACCTAGTACCACCGAATATGAGATAAGGTAATACGGTAATTGAGAATTTGCGTAAGAATCCCAATGAAAATGCGTAAATTAACGAAATACGTTGAGCATTTTACTGTCAATGTGATTCTGTCCTTAACGTGAAAAAAATAATTGAAAGAAATCAGCGTAGCAGACAAATCGTCTGTGGGATGCACATATTACGAACAAGAATTAGACGAAGATTAAAAATGAACCTGTATAAGAAGTCTTAAAAATTCCAAAAAGGACACGATCATATCTTACAGATATGCACAAAAAAAGTTATGTTTGATAGAGCGAAGATGTAGCTTTGCTTGGCCGCTAGAATCTAGTTGCTGAACATCAACTTCTTTGATCGGTTTTTATGGTATGGCCTTTCGTGATAGCAAATTATCGCTTTCCTCTGGGGTTTTTGGACCGTAGCAACAAAGTGAATGGTGTATATTACGAAATTGCCCTAGAAAGAGTTCTGATGCCGTGGGCCTAAGAAAATTTCGCTAAAAATACTGGAGTATACCGAAAACTAACGCACGAGCTGCTTGCATTGCGTTCATCAGCAGACTTTGGGTCGTAGTTCATTTTAACGTTGATTACGTAGAAAATTTCACTTAGATTCTCAAATATTGCGAGATGTCTGTGTTGTTTCTCGTTTACACTAATAAAATTAATTTTAAATAAAAAAAAGGATAGGGGAAAGTTCCCATGCTTTATACTGTAAAATGATTTCCAAGGTTTGTGATTATTTTCTGAGTATCACACAGACCGAAGCGATTCCTCCAATATGACAAAAAAATGTCTCACTTATTAGGTTCATAATCCCACCTCAAATAGTTCCTGAAAAATCTTAGATTTTCTTCAAGAAGAAAATGGAAATTCAGTGGTGATTTTTATATAAGTTAGGTCCGGGGCCTTCCTATATAATAATTGATTCGACAATTCGGAGGCCCATTTTCACTGTAAAAATTTCACCGGATACAAAAAAATGCATATCAATATTTAGACGGAACTCTAATCTATCTGCTTAAATCGTTTGTATGACTGGTTATTAGTTTTAAAATAACTTTTATCTAATTTTTCTAAGCCATGTTTTTATGACATTAGGGCGCTAGTGAAAACCATTTTTTCACTTTGAGTCCATGAAAATGTCACTCTGAAACCTTAAAATTCAGGCAACAAGGTTGAAGATTATGTCAATTGTCGATAAAATTGGAGGATTACAATATGAGTAATTATGAAAGAATCACATCTAATGATAGAGTTGCTACATTTAAATTATCATTTATGGACCCTTCTTAAAATACAGGATGGACACAGGTAGAATTTATGAATTTGTCACCACCATCAAAAACAGTGTCCCCAAGTAAAAATATTTTTACATAAATATTAATACTGATGAACCCTCTATGTGCCTATGATAGTAGTTTTCCTGAACAGCGACATTAATTAAGAAATACTTATGAAATCTCATGTATTGAAATTACAGTTTTGGACCCATTTTTAATTTTTGCTTCGTGAAACTATTGAAAAAGAGCTGGGATCCTAATTTTTTTTTTAGGAAATGTGAGGCTTAGGACCAGCTATTAAAATATATTGCTGTGAGTCATAATTATTGATTAACGTAGAAAAAAAATAGTTATTATCAAGCTTGGATCGTATCAAGCATGGTCACTTTCCCCTACTGTTGTATGAAAAGGTTACAGTCAAACTAGACCACCCTGTATATAAAAAATCTTTGAATCGTTGACGATTGGTTGGATACGTTGGATATGTTTTTGATTTGGATATGTTTTTAAATTTGTTTACAAAATTCTTATCAGCAAAATATATAACGCAGTGGAAAAACCTTTGCGAAGTGCTCGAATTCTCGTGGATGCGATGTACTATAGTGTTAAAGTTTTAAAGGTTGAATGCACTGTTATATTTTACGGCATTATCACACTTGCACATTAAAATTTTAATGTGATTCACATTAATTGTCGCTTGTGAGCGGCCAAATGTGTTATTTGTGTCTTTAGTCACTTAATATTTGGGGTTTTTCTATTTATTGATAAAGAAGTGGACTTGGCCTGCAAAAATAAGTTTAAATTTACCTAAAGCATAAATATTTTTCACATTAAAAAATTAAAGAGAAAATCGCATTAATTTTTCGCATTAATGCTATAAATCAGTTTATATCAAATTTTGCGGGCCAAGTCTACCTTTTTATCAACAAATAGATCAAATTTTGAATATAAAATGATTCAAACACACAAATTACACATTTGGACTCTCACCAGCGACAATTTTATGTGAATCATATTAAAATTTTAATGTACAAGTGTGATAACACAGTTAAGATTATTTTGTAAATTCAATTGATTTAAAAGATTATTGTAGGGTCTTTTTAGCTGTTCATATGAGATCATACTCAAAAAGAATTGACAATGTAAATTCTTTCTCTCAGTGCTTGAGCATGCTTTTTTTGAAGAATTTTCTTTATGTGCTTATTTTTATAAAGACTTTTCCACCTTCTCTTCTATGGATTTTTCTTCATATCTTGATATTTTTCGGAAAAAGTGGAGATTGATGCATTTTTTCTGCCTTAGCAATACAGTCATTCAAAGAGGTGTGAAAGAAGGGCAGATATTCTCAATATTAACTTGAATTGGTATTTCTCGTGAAACAAGAGAATGAAGGAGATGAAGAAAAATTCACACCTCAGGATCTCATTGAGTGATTTTGTAGAAAAAGAAGGAGTCTCTATGGATATCCTGTCTTTTGTCCCATCTGTTCATGGTATAAGAATAGAAAGAAAGACTCAATATAGTTGTGTATTGATGTTATTGATGAGGAGCAATTGTTTGCAAAAAAAAAGAAAGAAGAAAATCAGGCGTAGTTTTAGTGCAAGATTCTTCTCTTCTTTCGCCCTTTTAAACTATTGTCCGGGATGGTGTATAATCGCAAACCTATAATCTATGACACGTTCAATGGAATGTCTGTCAAAAAGAGTGGTCCTGGCAGGAAGTCCATATGAGGTGAAAAAGTGAGAGACTCTGTGGCACCTCCAAGAAAACTCCTTCTTGTCGCACCCTGACTAAAAATAGCATCCACCGGAGTTAATATCACCCTTTGACTGGCTTAGAAAAATTCGCGAACAATTCGAATACCATCCTTTCTAATGAATAATTATAGTTCAAAATTCACTCATGGGGTGAATGAAAGGAGAGACTAGTGAGTTTTTCCATTCAATGGTCATTTATTTTAATTGTTGCGTTGTGTGAAATTGAAAATCAATTCGTTTTTCACACAGATCCGTCGTGTTTTTTTTTGTTGGTCTCGGTACGAAAACAGGGCGTATTTGCCAGCCAGTTGGAGTGTCTACAGAATGTGACAACCTGTAATTTGGTATTGTACTCATTGAACGATATTATGCATTCATACTCTCACGTTTTTTTCGGCGAGACATTTTATTGATGGAACTGAAAGAGAGCGATATATGAACAAAATCCACTGATTTTCCATAAATTCACAAACCTACTTATCTCAGCTCTCGGAGAACTATTATTTCACATTCGTCGGGCTGTCCGATCAGCTGTTACAGAAGCCAGAAGGTAAATAGTTTGAGATATAAACCCGATGACTTGGAGAGAACCCCACAGAAATGGACCTTAGGGCTAAGGATAGGGTAAGTGTGCCAAATTCCGGCCAGTTTGCAATTTCGGCCACCTTTTTTGTTCCTCGAATTTCCATGAATTTTTAGTTTTTACATACTCTAGAGATTATACAATACAAAAGAATAACAAAAAATGTAGCTTTGACAAAAGAGATGACGTGAAAAAGACATTGGAAGAATTCCCGAAGGGCAAGGAACTATGAGAATGAAGATGACCGAAATAGGGCACCAAAGCTATGTCTATATTTTTATTCATTTTAAAATGTATTAAGAATGATTTTAGAGTAAATAAAGACGGTAAATTCTTTACAAGGTTCCAAGAAACACTTTTACAAAAGAGAGAATAAAAAAATCAATTTGTATTTAAAATATTACATTTCAAACTTGGGACTTTGATGATTGCATGCAACTATGCCGAAATTTGGCACACTTACCCTAGTTAATAATTTTTTTTCCCGTTTTACCGATCTCTTCACCATTCATTTTACTGCTCGAAATTGACTTGAATTATCTTTTTCTACATTTTTTAACATGTCTCTGAGTTAGGAATAGCGGAAAATTCGGTTAAATGGGGTTTCTTTAATGTCAAACGTTTAATACTTACAACTGCAAAATGCTTAAACTTATTAAAACGAAATATATATCTAAAAGGTATATCGTAGATTTAATGAGGACGGGTTTCCTGCAAGCTACTTTACAATAGATTATTTAAAATAAAACTTCATCAATTAAATTAATCAGCTAAATTATAGTAATGTGCGGTAACCGGATCTGTAGAGTGCTACTTAAATGCTTGTTTTCTGGACTGATGAAATTCTTTTTTACTTCTTCTAAATCCATAGAATTATTCACTGTTTCATTCAGAAACATAATATTAAAAAACAATATCAAAAATATTAAAGAAAATTTATAAAATGTTGAAAATACTGAAATAAGGTATCGTCCACTATAAGTGGATTGCCTCTTCGCTAATTGGCTCAAATGGTATTTTAATTGGATCACTCAATTTACAAACATATTAAAACCAGAAAATAATTTTTTTTATTTCATTTTTAAAATTTTTGTTGCGTTGTGAACGGCAATCTTTGGTGTAATATCAGTTTAATGAACAACCATTGGAGGAACAAGTTGGACAGTAACAGACACCATGAAGAGTATTGTGGCACATTCTTTCAGTCGAGAATTTTTAAGAGCTGGCACAACACGTGAACCTTTCCTGGCCAATACATTTCCATCTTCCGGTGTCAAGGAAAAGGTACTTTCGTCGGAATTAAAAACCCGGTCTGGTGAAATGGTCAGTAGATCGTGTTCTGTGAAATTTTCTTGACAATTCGGAAACTATTCCGTGAGATGTTCAGCAGTAAACACAGCCCTTTCCAATGGGAAGGACTTTGGCTTGCGCATGCCGAGCTCTGGATGACGCTTGAGAAAATTCCTGAACCAAGCATCTCCAGGCCTTCCATCCGTAAAATAGTTTGGAATTTTAAAGGTCTCGCAGATGATTTTGACGCTGTTTAGAATTTATTCTTCGCTGATGGGATGCCAACATAGCGAAGCGCCAAGATTAGCGCACTTGACAGTATATTGGATTTACAAAAAAAGAAGTGTTTGTTTTAGAAAGATTTATTATATTTTTTATATCGTAGGTTCAATACAGGGAAGTATTTTTGTAGACTTCAGAGACTTCAGTCTGATTGTATACGGTCTTCTGACCTAAGCTATAGACAGTGCCTTAACTCCTATCATTTTTAATTAAGAAAGATTTTTTAGAAAATTGTGGCTTTGGATTATATACTCATATAAGGGCTAATGATTCAATAGATTTTGAAAAAAAATGAATCAGTAAATTTTTTGTTATTTAGAATTTCGAGACCATTGGAAACTGGGCTAAAATTCCAATTTGAAATCCGTATTATTTTTTTTTATTTATTATTTATTTCAAGTACTGCTTTTGAGCTAGAGCTCTTGAAAGCAAAAATTTAGACAGAGATATAGGTGTACAAAGAATTCAATGTTTTTGTGATAGCGGCCACCGCCGTCTTAGCGTTGGTAACCAACCTCCAGAGTAAAACGGTGGAAAACTCTTTCTCAGGTTGTATTAAGATTAGATTAAATTTAATCGACTTGGTATTCCTTCCCTGGCAGTAACTGAATACTCATCATTGAAATCAAATCCAATTGAGCTATCCTTGTTGATATGAAGATATGGTCCAGTGAGGTTAGTCATTGGTGGCCAAGAAGAAATCTCCGGTGAATGTGGTTCCCCATTGCTCACAAACGATGTCCATAGGTCCACCATTTTCTTAGCAAATTCTGTATCCTCTTCATTGAGCTCTGCTACTTCCGGAGGCCAGGGGAATAGGTATATGTTATCATCTGAATGGGTAACTCCGCCTTCAAAGGGGTACTCAGATGTGTCGGCTCCGTATCCAAATCTCGTATGTTCACCCATGTAGTCAAAACTGTAAAGCCAGGTTTCGTTGGGATTGAAAAAAGCATTTCCCTGAGCAGCTCTAAGTACCGGACCTTTGATTATGCCAACACCACAAAGATCTACAAGACCGTCAATCATGTCCTCAAAGACTCCTCCATCTTGTTGATCTGGTTTCCAAAGACTCTTTGATAGGAATCCATTAAATGTTCCCGTGTAGTCAGAAATACCGATAATTCTGTTAATTACATCAATCAAACGGAAACGATTAAATTGGTGATTGTCGAATCCGATTGTTGAATTGATAGTGTCGTAGACACCGATAAGAGCAAAAGTGCCTTCATTCTTGGTGACTCCTGTCATCATTCGAAGATTGCGTCTTCCTCCGCCACTGCTCATGATTTCAAATGGGTTGGTAGGGAGGAAGTTTGTAGGTCCACCTATTGTAATCCTATGACCTCCGATGGCATTTTGACCATTTTGGGCACCTGAATCCTATAAAACCATCAAATTCTAATTAAAAACTCATAAAAATAAGTCAGATTATTTTACCATGTGACTTGCAAAGGCAGCCCATAATGTCCAGAGATCCATGTCTTTGAGACAGTCTTCTAGTTCAACATCAGATAAAGTATAATTGCAACCACCTTTAAATGCAATCTCCCTGGCGTTTCTTTCGGGGTTTTCATCCCAAACCCAAGTACCCAAAGCTCCTCCGGATTGCAGTATAACCTGTGCAGAATTATTGTATTATAGTTGATATGTTACGGCTTCTGTTAAAATTCCCAGTTACCTGTTGGTAAAGATGTTCCTCAACAACGGGACTATAGGCCAAAGCATTTATTAATCCCGCTCCTGCAGACTGCCCTACTAGAGTTACCCGTTCAGGATCACCTCCGAAAGATCGTACATGAGCCTGAACCCACTTGAGTGCTAAGATCACATCAAAGATGGCTGCATTCCCAGGCAGGTTTTCACTTTTCATGGAGAGAAAACCTAGTGGACCTAGACGGTATTGCGGCACTACTAGCACAATATCCTTCTCAAGAAGGTAGTTTGGTGGATGTTGATATCCAGCTCCCATATAAAAAGCCCCACCGTGAATGTAAACCATTACTGGATTGGATACTGAAAGCTAGAGACATATTTAAATTTGAGTTTAAAGTAGGGTCTGTAGCGTGAATTTACGTTCTTCGTGTATATGGAGAGAGAGATACAATCTTCTGCTTCTGGTCCGAAATCTTCTAAAGAGTCATCGAGAATAGTTATACCAGGACAAGGTCTTCCAGGTTGAGTAGTGTCCAGAAGATCTGTCCATGGAGCTTTTGGTACTGGTAGCTAGGGAGTTAAAAAATTATTTTACTTTATTTCAAATTTCTTTAGTCTGTGAAATTGAATCAAATTTGGCCGTTTTACCTTAAACCTGAGATCTCCTATCGGTGGTTCTGCAAACTTAATGCCCCTGAATTGGTATATGGTGGATTTTGTCCATGCTGTTTCCGCTGTTGACCCAATAATTGGTCCCATTCCTGGGACACGAACTGTGAGAGTCTCAACTGCTGGTCTCGCCACAGTCACGGCTGGAAGAAGGTAAAGAAGGGCGACAAACTGTTTCCAATCCATATTCACAGCACAGAATCACAAGGGAGAATGTTTTTGGAGGGAATGCTCTTCACCAACTGAATGAATTTCATCCCACCGTGGATTTTATAGAGTGGAAAATACTCTCTTATCTTTTGTGATTGATTTATTGATTCTCATACTAACTGACCAGACCAGTCACTATCTATATGTGCTAAATTTATTTATACAGACAAATGCTACACACATAGTCTCTATAGAATTCAATTTATCGGCTGCATGGAGAGATTTTTTGTCTAGTACATCACCATCAATATCATCAACAAAATTCCTGTATTAGAGAGATGACTTATTCTCCTTATAGCATTGTTCTTCTCTGGATATCACGGTGAATTCATCGTGAAAATTTTGTCCAACTGATAATGTTCTATCAATGTGAAGGTATGGTCCAATAGGTGCTGAAAAATATATTGAAATATTTATCTAAATGATATGGGCTGATTATACAAACAACGGATGCTTCTCATGCTTTGAGTTACAATTTAACTGATTTTGAGATAAATGTAAAGAACAATTTGATACGATATATGATTTATGAATGAAGACGTGAATCACATTTCCGTTTACTTCAAATTCTCTTGTAAAATACGATTCTTTCACGTGGAATAGTTAATAAAACAAAAATCACTATAAATAATCCATAAAAACTATCACTAACATTAACTTAAAAAATCTGCTCGGCAATAATCTGGCGAATTTGAATAAATTTATTTAAATTAGTCCTTTTTATTTAGATTAGATTAACTAATTTCATAATTTAAATCACCTCTTAAAATAGTAAAGTCATGACCTGTAATAAGCAAGACAGTACGTGAAATAATTATATTTTTTTTTTATTTTTTGTTGGTTTGTATAACAACAAAACATACGGGACATACGGGTTTGTGTCCCGTATGTCCTCTTTTATTCTTTCATATCAATGAATTAGTACATTGGACAGGTAGGGATAGAAAAATTGTAGGGTCGAAGAAACACTTATTGACACTTTAAGTATTAATTTCATGATCCATTGGCACTCTATTTTGTATAATTAGGTATATGGAATTTGAATATTATTCTTATAAGGAAAAGTAAAGAAAAAACTTAAATTTATGTACTTGCATGACTTGCATTTTGTTAGATACATAAAATCAAGTTCAATATTTTGATGAAAATGTAAAGTTAAATTTATTATAAAATTAGAAGGAAAT